>NW_024582601.1:752109-753458 GCF_018398535.1 Haplochromis burtoni
TTATTACGGTGTATCCATATAAATGGCCCACCCTGTACTATGTAATGTTCCCTCTTTGGGTAGAAATGATTTGCCCAGATTCCTTTGTTGTTCCAGGTATCCAGCAGTGCAGCAGTGGTTAAAGGTCACAGCCATGTCTGGGCACCAACTGTCAAAATCTGACCTTCCTGGTTTTAACCTGGTGATCAGCACAGTATTTGGAGCTTTACAAGCAGCCCAGATGTAATTAAGTTACACAACTGTACTCTTAATATGACTTTCTATAATTAGAACCATGACTTGGTGAAACTCTATCTTTGAGAGAGTACATTAAGCAGCAATAAAGTTTTCATTTAGAGCAAGATCTAGGTTTTAAAAAGTTGCAACATTTCATTCAAAGACATTTAGTTCAAGGAAGTCATTATTCACAAATAATTGCTAAACAGATTTGATAAAAACAGTATACGAGGTAAGTTCTCTATCCCAAAAACTCTTGTGAACATTAAACCATTTAATTCAAATCAAAGGTTTGTGGTTTGGAAAGATGGACCAGTAAAATGTACTATAATGAGTGTATTATCATATTAATACTTGGAAGTATCAATTTCAGGCTATATTGGTTACACTGCACTGTATGGGAGTAATTAGATCTGATTTGAAGCACCTCAAGGTGATCAAAAAATAACTATCTGATCAGTGCCAATGAGGTTTATTCTTAACTGAGGTCAAACACTCAAAGTCATACACATATTGATGGTAAAGAAAAAAAGGAAGCAAATATTCTTACTTACATGTTGTGAGTAAAGCTGGTCAACACATGGTCAAAAGCAGTAATAGCAAATGATTAATGGCCCATGCTTATTTGGTGCTTTTTAATCTTTGGTAGGTAGCACAAAGCATTTTACAATGTGTTTTTGATTCACATGCAAACAAATTGAAGCCAAGCAGCCAAAGTACTTCCCAACTACAGGGAGGTTGTTTGAAGCCGGCTGATTCCTGCTGTGCTCTACATGTGAGAAAGAACAACTGTGGAAATTGTCTATCTATGAAGTTCATGTCTGAAACAGTTTAGTTTTTACAGACTACAGTTGGCCTCGTTAAGGGTAAAAACAGCATCTGCAAGGGCAGCAGTATTAGAGGTGCACTTTGAGAGAAGAAATAAAAAGAGCCGTTGAGAAATATAAGTAAACTTAGTCTTATTATATCAAAACTTTAGATGCAGATTGATATTTTTGTGTTTATTTTATCTTACCTGGACTACAAGCAATGCCACTGTGGGTTGCCCACAGGGAGCATACAGGGAGTGCAGAATTATTAGGCAAGTTGTATTTTTGAGGAATAATTTTATTATTGAACAACAACCATGTTCT
>NW_024582601.1:753483-788612 GCF_018398535.1 Haplochromis burtoni
CAATGAACCCAAAAAACTCATTAATATCAAAGCTGAATGTTTTTGGAAGTAGTTTTTAGTTTGTTTTTAGTTTTAGCTATTTTAGGGGGATATCTGTGTGTGCAGGTGACTATTACTGTGCATAATTATTAGGCAACTTAACAAAAAACAAATATATACCCATTTCAATTATTTATTTTTACCAGTGAAACCAATATAACATCTCCACATTCACAAATATACATTTCTGACATTCAAAAACAAAACAAAAACAAATCAGCGACCAATATAGCCACCTTTCTTTGCAAGGACACTCAAAAGCCTGCCATCCATGGATTCTGTCAGTGTTTTGATCTGTTCACCATCAACATTGCGTGCAGCAGCAACCACAGCCTCCCAGACACTGTTCAGAGAGGTGTACTGTTTTCCCTCCTTGTAAATCTCACATTTGATGATGGACCACAGGTTCTCAATGGGGTTCAGATCAGGTGAACAAGGAGGCCATGTCATTAGTTTTTCTTCTTTTATACCCTTTCTTGCCAGCCACGCTGTGGAGTACTTGGACGCGTGTGATGGAGCATTGTCCTGCATGAAAATCATGTTTTTCTTGAAGGATGCAGACTTCTTCCTGTACCACTGCTTGAAGAAGGTGTCTTCCAGAAACTGGCAGTAGGACTGGGAGTTGAGCTTGACTCCATCCTCAACCCGAAAAGGCCCCACAAGCTCATCTTTGATGATACCAGCCCAAACCAGTACTCCACCTCCACCTTGCTGGTGTCTGAGTCGGACTGGAGCTCTCTGCCCTTTACCAATCCAGCCACGGGCCCATCCATCTGGCCCATCAAGACTCACTCTCATTTCATCAGTCCATAAAACCTTAGAAAAACCAGTCTTGAGATATTTCTTGGCCCAGTCTTGACGTTTCAGCTTGTGTGTCTTGTTCAGTGGTGGTCGTCTTTCAGCCTTTCTTACCTTGGCCATGTCTCTGAGTATTGCACACCTTGTGCTTTTGGGCACTCCAGTGATGTTGCAGCTCTGAAATATGGCCAAACTGGTGGCAAGTGGCATCTTGGCAGCTGCACGCTTGACTTTTCTCAGTTCATGGGCAGTTATTTTGCGCCTTGGTTTTTCCACACGCTTCTTGCGACCCTGTTGACTATTTTGAATGAAACGCTTGATTGTTCGATGATCACGCTTCAGAAGCTTTGCAATTTTGAGACTGCTGCATCCCTCTGCAAGATATCTCACTATTTTTGACTTTTCTGAGCCTGTCAAGTCCTTCTTTTGACCCATTTTGCCAAAGGAAAGGACGTTGCCTAATAATTATGCACACCTGATATAGGGTGTTGATGTCATTAGACCACACCCCTTCTCATTACAGAGATGCACATCACCTAATATGCTTAATTGGTAGTAGGCTTTCGAGCCTATACAGCTTGGAGTAAGACAACATGCATGAAGAGGATGATGTGGACAAAATACTCATTTGCCTAATAATTCTGCACTCTCTCTCTCTATATAGATATATATATATAGATATATATAGATATATATATAGATATATACATATAAGGCAGCACGGTGGCACGGTGGTTAGCACTGTTGCCGCACAGCAAGAAGGTCCTGAGTTCAATTCCACCATCAGGCCGGGGTCTTTCTGTGTGGAGTTTGCATGTTCTCCCCGTGTTTGCGTGGTTCCCTCCGGGTACTCCGGCTTCCTCCCACCGTCCAAAGACATGCAGCTTGTGGGGATAGGTTAATTGGATAATCCAAATTGTCACTAGGTATGAATGTGAGTGTGAATGGTTGTCTGTCCCTGTGTGTTAGCCCTGCGACAGACTGGCGACCTGTCCAGGGTGTACCCCGCCTCTCGCCCTATGACAGCTGGGATAGGCTCCAGCGCCCCCCGCGACCCTGAAAAGGATAAGCGGAAGCGAATGGATGGATATATATATTTAATATATATATATATATATATAATATGTAATTGTAATATCTATATATCTCATCACAGTGGCAGATATCCAAGAAAGGGTCTCCAGTATGAAGAGTTGGACAGCACCAGGCCCTGACATGGTTCACGCCTACTGGCTGAAGAAGCTGACTGCACTCCACGAGCGCCTGGCAGCACAAATGAACCAGCTGCTAGTTGACGAGAGACACCCGGAATGGCTAACCGAAGGCCGGACAGTCCTGATCCTCAAGGACCCCCAGAAGGGACCGGTCCCCTCCAACTACCGACCAATAACCTGCCTCAGCACCACGTGGAAGCTCCTGTCAGGCATCATAGTGGCTAAGATGAACAGGCACATGGGTCAATACATGAGCGGGGCACAGAAAGGGATGGGCAAGAATACCAGAGGCGCAAAACACCAGCTACTGGCAGACCAAGCAGTCAGCCGAGACTGCAAGACCAGACTGACCAACCTGTGCACTGCCTGGATTGATTACAAGAAGGCCTATGACTCAATGCCCCACACCTGGATCCTGGAATGCCTAGAACTATATAAGATCAACAGGACCCTGAGAACCTTCATCAGGAACTCAATGGGGATGTGGTGTACAACACTAGAGGCCAACTCCAAGCCCATAGCACAAGTCACCATCAAGTGCGGGATCTACCAAGGAGATGCTCTGTCCCCACTGCTGTTCGGCAAAGGAGGAGATAGAAGCCACTGACATAAAGACAAGAAAGCTCCTTACCATGCATGGAGGGTTTCACCCCAAGTCCAGCACCCTGAGGCTGTACGCTAAGTGGAAGGAAGGGGGCCGGGGACTGGTGAGTGTCAGCACCACAGTCCAGGATGAGACAACGAACATCCAAGAATACATTGGGAAGATGGCCCCAACTGACCGAGTGCTCAGTGAATACCTCAGGCAGCAGAAACCCAAGAAAGAGGAGGGAGACGAGGAACCATCATCGGAGATCTCTGTCCAGAAGAGTGCAGTCCTGGGAACAGCTAAGATACTGCGCAGGACCCTCAAGCTCCCAGGTCTCTTGGTAGAGGACCCGAGCTTGAAGGATAAACCGCCCGCAGGGGCGTGCTGGGTGTTTTTTTTTTGGCTAAGATGAACAGGCACATGGGTCAATACATGAGCGGGGCACAGAAAAGGATGGGCAAGAATACCAGAGGCGCAAAACACCACCTACTGGCAGACCAAGCAGTCAGCCGAGACTGCAAGACCAGACTGACCAACCTGTGCACTGCCTGGATTGATTACAAGAAGGCCTATGACTCAATGCCCCACACCTGGATCCTGGAATGCCTAGAACTATATAAGATCAACAGGACCCTGAGAACCTTCATCAGGAACTCAATGGGGATGTGGTGTACAACACTAGAGGCCAACTCCAAGCCCATAGCACAAGTCACCATCAAGTGCGGGATCTACCAAGGAGATGCTCTGTCCCCACTGCTGTTCGGCATAGGAGGAGATAGAAGCCACTGACATAAAGACAAGAAAGCTCCTTACCATGCATGGAGGGTTTCACCCCAAGTCCAGCACCCTGAGGCTGTACGCTAAGTGGAAGGAAGGGGGCCGGGGACTGGTGAGTGTCAGCACCACAGTCCAGGATGAGACAGCAAACATCCAAGAATACATCAGGAAGATGGAAGATGGCCCCAACTGACCGAGTGCTCAGTGAATACCTCAGGCAGCAGAAACCCAAGAAAGAGGAGGGAGACGAGGAACCATCATCGGAGATCTCTGTCCAGAAGAGTGCAGTCCTGGGAACAGCTAAGATACTGCGCAGGACCCTCAAGCTCCCAGGTCTCTGGTAGAGGATGCGAGCTTGGAGGATTAACTGCCCGCAGGGGCGTGCGGGTTTTTTTTTGTTTGTTTCATGTATATATATCACAGGGATTTTCATGCAGAAAATACATGTGTCTTGTCTCACTGATATCTGTCTGGTGTTCTCATATTAGTCATTCTGATCTAGAGCTATCCTTTTGCAAACAGCTTTACTGAGGCTTTTAACTTTGCAAACGTTCACATTATAGACCGGAAGGAGGTGGGGGAAGGATACAACTTCTTTTTTCAGTCCACATACAGTGGGGCAAAAAAGTATTTAGTCAGCCACCGATTGTGCAAGTTCCCTCACCTAAAATGATGACAGAGGTCAGTAATTTGCACCAGAGGTACACTTCAACTGTGAGAGACAGAATGTGAAAAAAAAATCCATGAATCCACATGGTAGGATTTGTAAAGAATTTATTCGTAAATCAGGGTGGAAAATAAGTATTTGGTCAATAACAAAAATACAACTCAATACTTTGTAACATAACCTTTGTTGGCAATAACAGAGGTCAAACGTTTACTATAGGTCTTTACCAGGTTTGCACACACAGTAGCTGGTATTTTGGCCCATTCCTCCATGCAGATCTTCTCGAGAACAGTGATGTTTTGGGGCTGTCGCCGAGCAATACGGACTTTCAACTCCCGCCACAGATTTTCTATGGGGTTGAGGTCTGGAGACTGGCTAGGCCACTCCAGGACTTTCAAATGCTTCTTACGGAGCCACTCCTTTGTTGCCCGGGCGGTGTGTTTTGGATCATTGTCATGTTGGAAGACCCAGCGTTGTTTCATCTTCAAAGTTCTCACTGATGGAAGGAGGTTTTGGCTCAAAATCTCACCATACATGGCCCCATTCATTCTGTCCTTAACACGGATCAGTCGTCCTGTCCCCTTGGCAGAAAAACAGCCCCATAGCATGATGTTTCCACCCCCATGCTTCACAGTAGGTATGGTGTTCTTGGGATGCAACTCAGTATTCTTCTTCCTCCAAACACGACGAGTTGAGTTTATACCAAAAAGTTCTACTTTGGTTTCATCTGACCACATGACATTCTCCCAATCCTCTGCTGTATCATCCATGTGCTCTCTGGCAAACTTCAGACGGGCCTGGACATGCACTGGCTTCTGCGGCGGAACACGTCTGGCACTGCAGGATTTGATTCCCTGCCGTTGTAGTGTGTTACTGATGGTGACCTTTGTTACTTTGGTCCCAGCTCTCTGCAGGTCATTCACCAGGTCCCCCCGTGTGGTTCTGGGATCTTTGCTCACCGTTCTCATGATCATTTTGACCCCACGGGATGAGATCTTGCGTGGAGCCCCAGATGGAGGGAGATTATCAGTGGTCTTGTATGTCTTCCATTTTCTGATGATTGCTCCCACAGTTGATTTTTTCACACCAAGCTGCTTGCCTATTGTAGATTCACTCTTCCCAGTCTGGTGCAGGTCTACAATACTTTTCCTGGTGTCCTTCGAAAGCTCTTTGGTCTTGGCCATGGTGGAGTTTGGAGTCTGACTGTTTGAGGCTGTGGACAGGTGTCTTTTATACAGATGATGAGTTCAAACAGGTGCCATTCATACAGGTAACGAGTGGGGGACAGAAAAGCTTCTTACAGAAGACGTTACAGGTCTGTGAGAGCCCGAGATTTTCCTTGTTTGAGGTGACCAAATACTTATTTTCCACCCTAATTTACAAATAAATTCTTTACAAATCCTACCATGTGAATTCATGGATTTTTTTTTCACATTCTGTCTCTCACAGTTGAGGTGTACCTCTGGTGCAAATTACTGACCTCTGTCATCATTTTAAGTGGGGGAACTTGCACAATCGGTGGCTGACTAAATAGTTTTTTGCCCCACTGTACCTGTATTAGTGTCCACCAGTGGCTTTCCACCGGGGCAAGCAAAGCAGACACTGCTTGCCCAGTGAAATTTAAAAATAGGTATCAGTTGAAACCAATGTGGGAGGGACCTCTAAACATGCATCTAAAATGTATTTTATTTTATTCCATACGCACCATTGTTATCTTTTTGCAACATACTTTAACTTACTGCTATGTTATTGCTCCAGTTGGCTATTTTTTTCTGAAAGCAGGCCTAACTCTGAAGATCATAGAAAGTATAAAACATGGACATAGCTTCTGGGTTGGAAAAAGCCAGCTCCTAAACCTGCATTCTATGTCAAATTCACCAGATGGTGATAGCTGGAGTTACAAAAAGACTCACTGTCCTTCAGAAGTCTATGGGAAAATAACTTTCTGTAAGTGCTTTACTGATAAGTCAGTGGTCATCCTTTTTGAGTCACATTGAATAAAAAAATAAAATCTTCTCCTTACAATGTCTTTTCCATGGTATGCTCATTGTCTAATGCATTGTAATTGTAAGTTGTTACACAATGAGCGAACATTTTCACAGTCAGGCCAATTGGTCATTCTCACATCAGATTTTCTAAAACATTTGTTGTGCTTTATTTTTGCTGCATCAAATTCAGTAAGCTGCAGTTTAGAACTTTCAGAAGAGACGTAAGATGCTGACAAATGGTGACATTCAGTCCTTTACAGTTTAAATATTTACACTGGGCCAAAGGCAATGTCATTATCGTTAAAGGTTTTGTCATCTATAGTCTTATTCTCTTCTGATGAGAAACTGAATCTGCATCATCACAAAAATTACAAAAACTGTATAACAGTTATGTAATATCTGTCACAACAGCTCAGTAATCAGAGCCATTATTTGCAGAACATCGGTGAAACCACATGTTTCCCAGCACAAAGCAAGAAAATCTTTTTTTTTTCTGCACACAATGCAGGGATCAATTAAAGCAGTGACGCTGTTATGCTGTGAATGCGTCAACAGCAACAGAGTATTGTCAGACACTTTTAAAGGGATTCGGTCTCAGAGTAGGCTGTAGCAATCCTCTGATTTCCCAACACGAAACATGAACATATGAGCCAATACTCTCTTTTTTTCTCGTCCCCTCTCTTTCTTCCTCTTGCCTTTAGCACTTCCCTCCTTGTGTTACACCTTCCTGTCGCTCCGGCCACCTTCTCTTTCTATCTCTGTCATTTTTTTTGTTGCTTTTATTCTGGCTGACACAGGAGATAACTTCAATTCCAAACACTGCAGACTAAAAACAAACCCATTTTGTCACAATGAAAACAAACCACCTTCTCTTCTTTTTTCTTCTCCTTTACTCTTTTCTCCCCCTCTCTCCTGTTTAGCCACAGTAAAAATAAACTACTCTGTCTTTATTTATTTTACAAAGGAAGACTCGACCACCACAGAGTTTCCTCCGGGTCATTTAAACCTTAGTCTGCCTAATTTCCCTGTTAGAACAACTTAATCTGATACCTCACACTGCTAATTGATGGCATGCAAATGTGTCAGTGAACCAATTACATGTCAATATCCAGATTTACCATGCCATTTTGGAGATTAGGCTTTAGTGAAACTCTATACGGTGTACCAGAGTGATCTGTAGTCTTACGTAATGATGTTAAACCATCATATGTTCATTATGCTCAGTGGCATGCCAAAAAGCTTTGAAATCGGTGCTGAAATTTAGCAGGAATCAGTTCTGGAAAGGGTGACACATTATTGATGCCTCTTATGTCCATGTATGTGGTCACAAGGAAAGCCAAGATTGCTGATAGGTTTACATGTGGGTGTGTTATGGCTAAACATGCGAGGTTGTTTCAGTAAGTGTTAATGATCCAAGAGTCTCAGGACACACTCGGCTCACTCATTTTGGCTTCAGAGGATTAAAGAACTCAACAGTTGCTGTGGTTACACAAGCCAAATGTTTCCTGTCCAGATATAATTGATGAGTACCACCACCAAAGTATTTACACGAGTGCTGGATAAAATAATGGGATAAGGTGTCCTGTTTACATATTCTGCATGAGATTCTAAGTCCAGTGTACATAGAAATCAGCCTTCGCTGCAGTACTGCTGAGCACCTGTGTGTATGTGTTTCCTTACACAAGATGGAGAGAAAGAAAGATGCAAACACAAAAACACTCAATAATATTTCAGTTATTTAAAAACCTATAGAGGTCACATGTTCAAGCACGGTCACCAAAATTATGGATACTGACAAATGAGATAATAGATGGAAGAGTACATGCTCACTTTCATTTGTCCAGGATTTAAACGCACCACAGTCATACCCATGATCACTTTGTTTACATGATGCAAGCTTTTCTGATTGGGTTCATTCTTACTTAAATATATATTCCAATAACTACTGTAATAAAAGTGCTTACCTAAAGTAAACTGCTTGGTATAAAAAGTAGCCATAAATATGAAGACATTAATAGAATATTGTGCAACAAATGAACGAACGAACGAACGAACAAACAAACAAAACTGCTAAATATTTGTAACTCTAGACACAATTTTCAATATTTTGTGGCACTTTTAGGGCTTTTGATGTTCACTTTTGTCCTCTAAACCACAGGTTAGGAACGCTATTTGAATTCTGATTCAACTAACTCTTTAATGCTTTATAACAGTCTTTGTTTTTTAAATTTTAATGGGACAGTTTTACGGGCCACTTCCTGTTATTTTCTTCTCTTAAGTTTGTGTTTGATTAAATCTATGTTTTGAAGCTGCACAGCATAGTTACTCCATATCCCAAATTTCCAAATAGTTTAGTAAATAAAGTAGTTCTAATATTGATACCTACTAATTACATTTTCTGTTGGTTGGAGAATCAAATCGCCAATCAAAACTGTGAAGGTGGGACCAAAGTCTGGGAATGCAAACCAAGCAAACACAAGTTTTTAATCAGTACAAAAAAGAACAACAGCTTTATCCACAGCATCAAACTCTCTACCTTTTATTTATGAAATCTCTCTAGCTGTTCATCTTGCATACTGTTCCTTTGTTCTTCTGTATCATCAGCAGCTCTTTGAATTTCTTTTACTTTTGTATTCATTTTCCTTCCTTAATCTTCTTTGGTTTTTATCATCACATGCAGGAGCTCTCACATTTGTTCCTCTAAGCCTCCCCATCTCCTCGTTCTCAAACACATTGCCAGCTCAACTCCCTTCTCTGTCTCCATTATATCATCATCATCATGTACATACAACATGACACATTGTTCAAAAGTAGAGCTTGAATTGTGTTAGGAAAAGACAGACTACCTTTTGTCTTGTAAAATCACTACCAGGTTGTTTCCAATAGGTTAGCCAGGTCTTTACTTGGGTGATAAACAGCCCAGTCACCTCTTCTTCTCCCTTCCCAGAACCCCATTTACTTTGACTCAATATTTTGTTTTCACTAAGTGAATCATTAATCACCTTTTGACTGTTTCCTCTTTGGAAGTATCATTTCCACTTGTTTCTTTAAGGGGCTTTATTATGCATCTTTGTCATTTGCTTTGTTAGCCTTTTGTTAGTGAAAGGATCTGTTATTCATATTCCCCACTGCGTACACAGTGCTAAATATTGCCATTGTCTCATTTATGTTCTTTCCCACAACAGAGAGCTAAATATGCCAAGTATATTGTTCATCAAGCCAATATGTTTTACAGTTTGTGCTCTGAAAGGCTTCTTTTCTATTCAGGACACTGGCCATGCACTGAAAAGCAAAAGGATGGTTGGATCACCAGCCCTGTGACGACAGCATGGTAAATAGGCAATGCATGTAAAATAAGGATGGGATGTGTCTCACTGTGTGTGAGTATGTGTGTGTGTTTAGTACACATTTCCAGGAATATCTGGACAGAGAGCCTTTTCATTTGTGTGTCATGTGTGAGTAGAGATAGTGGGTCTGTGGTGTGTCATTTTGCCTAAAAAAATTAAGAACACATTGGCTAAAATGTGTGTATGTGTGCATGTGTGCATGTGTGTATTTGTGAGAAAAACTAGTAGACAGCCTCCCTAGCAACATCTGGCCATGCATCCTTTATTGCTCCTTTCGCACAAAGAAAGACAGTATTGTATGAAGGCAATTAGGCTAACACACACAAACATCCTGCAGCATAGCATGTGTGTGTGATTGACCCGCACTGATGTACACATACATGGTTGTGTTTAAGCAGGCAGATTAGTGTGCAGTGCAGCAAGAGCATGCATTATTTCATTAATTATATTACCATATCATTTCTTTGATCACTACAGCAAGACTTTGAAGAAATTGTGGAAAGTCTTATGAAAACACACTTCTCTGATTACTGCCAGTATTACATTATACATCATTAGATGTGCCACAGATCCTTGTGATCCAAAATCAAACACCAACAGAGAGGGTTTAAAGAGAAAGTTATCTTAAATAGTGTTAAGGGTGTTATTAATCACCACGCAGCAGCAATTTACCAACACTGTCTTGAAATCGCCGAACTAAACTGTTTTTTAACAGCTCTGGGTTTATGCAGTACCTGTCGTCCTGACAACAGTGACCCATGGTTAGTGTATGACATCATTGCTGGCTCTAATTAGGATGTTGGGGAAAATCCCTTGCTCTCAGCCCAAAACGACCACCACGCTCCATCAGCTATCTAGCCTTCTAGGAAACACTCAGTGTTTGAGTGAAAACTTCTGCACTCATTAGCACACATGGCTAACAGACTAATGCAAATGAGTGCAAACATGCAAAGCCAAAAAGACATCTATAGATACTGCTAGAAGCTTAGAAAGCTAAACGACAATATCTGTATGTCTGGATGCTGTCATGCTTTAATATTTACATGCATTTTTATTTAGATTTCTGACCATGCACACATGCTTGCACACATCACATACACAGAACAGCAGCTGTGAACAGACTGAGACAAATTACAAAAGTGTCCCACCTATCAGAAAAAGTATATGCTCTCACTTCTTCAACTCTTCCAAACAGTTTGCACAGAACTAAAACGTGCCTGCTTCAAGCAGATATGCACACCGCATCGGTTCTATAGACCTTTACTGTTCTTAAGCACAGAAATTGCTCCTTAACAAGTAACATTTAAAAGAAAGCACGATACCTTGGTAACTGAGGTCAATTTGTCCACATATTTGCATATGGTTAAAATACATTTGTAGAATAGCTCCAGATGTCACAGATTAGTCGACAGGCAGAAGTTTTTTATTACCCTTTACTTCCCAAAAATGGTGCAAATGAAGACTTATTTTGCAAGAAAAATATTCAGGAATGAAGTGGCAACACTTAGCCAGCTACAAGCCACATAAACAGGAACAAAAAGAAGAACACGAGTTAATAAGTCTCTGAGCAACTTGGCATGTTTGATGATTCAGATGTCAGTAGATGTGCAGTGTGTGAGTTTTAGTGTCCATACATGCAAATGAGTGGATGCTGCTCAAAATGCCAAATCGCCCTCATTGATATCGCCCAGTGGGAAAATGAGCTGTTGCCCACTTGGAATTTGAACCAGAGCAAACAGGGGTGTAACCTTGTAATGCATCAAGGAGTGACTCCACCAGGGTGTGGTGCCTCCATCACGATCAATTTAACTGCACATGTCAAGAGAGCAAGTGTGTGTGTGGGTGTCTCAATCTGGGAGTTGCACTGTGGTTGAAAATAAAAAAAGAAAAGGTGGAAAAAAGAGAAACAGCTGAGATAAAAACAAGATAAACACAATATATAAGCCCTTAGAATGAAATTGGACAAAAAGAAGATGATATTTATTTGTGATGTTTACACATGCTGGTTATAGGAATTTGTTAACCATTAAAGTAAAATGCATCTTATGTAAGCTTGAAGGCTGGCAAATGTCAGGCCTTTCCTTTAAGTAGAAACGCACAAATGTTTTAGGCCAAGCTCTGATCAAGATCAGTACAGCAGGAACAAAATACATCTCCAACATTTTATTAACTGCCGCACTCACATAGGCCTCTTGTCTCTTCCCATTTGTTTTTATAACACAGGTTAATTGTTGGACGTTTTGTGGTTTGGTGATAGGTTTGGCTAGATTTGGGCAGTTTTGAACTTAAGTTGAAGGAGAACTTGAGGTTATGTTAAAATTTAAATAAGAGGAACTTTGTTGAAAAGAGCAAATTTGACACGGTAACTTTTCCCTATGTAAATTTTATGGCTTTATACATGTGGTTTGGGAGCACTGTTAATGATCATCCTGTTAAAAGCAAACCTGCTGGTCATAAAGAATTACTTGCAAAGAAGCGCAGTCATTTGATTTAAAGTGGCAAAATTTGAAAGTAAGTGCAAAAGAAAGAATTTAGTGAGACAGTGTTGGTGTAGTTTTCATTAAAAATGCAGGCTGTAGATGTGGTTTAACGTGAATCAGTTTATCATTTAATCACAGCCTCAAAACAATTTGGAATGACAAAAAATTGAAAGAAAAGTGTCTTCTGTGCAACAAAACTGGCTCCAGTCATGAAATGTTTCTGTCACTCAGAAACGTGCACATTAAATGCTGTCACCTCCTTTTTATTCCATGAGGCCATTCTTCTTCAGGCAGGGCTGTTGCTTTGGCTAATGACTCCCGTGAGATCACTTCAAAGCCAGCTGAAACCTACTGAAAGCTGTCTGCTGATGAAGACTGGGTCAAAGTGACACACATACACAACATTTACACAACCAGGCAAGCGTGCCCCGACACACACAGTCAAATGCTCGGAGCACAGAGTGCCGTCTGTCCCTGTTGCCAGCTGACATCACCTTTTTATGAAGTGCACCCTGTTTTACACTGGCTAGGTCCTTGTGTGGATTAGACTGAGCTGTGAACTGGGCCAGGCTGAAAGTAATACTGCTGAAGGGAAGAATATGGGAAGGAAACCTGGAGTTGTGACTAGGAGTATGTAATCAGACCTGAAGTTGGGGCATTTTAGGTCTGGGGTAGTCCGGGTTAGTGCAGAGGTTATTAGCCTAGGTAGAGCATCTTAAGCTAGAGATGGGATTTATTTATGGTGGAAAGGGGGAGGCTCAGGTTCTGGCTTTGAGCTATTAGAGCAAATATGGGTAGTTTTAGAGTTCAAGGACAGGACCTCAAAGGGGAGAGTTGTTTCTGAGGTCTGGATGATTAGATTTGGTTTGACCCTGACCTTGTTGGATATAATTATAAAGTAAAAGTGAAAAAAAAAAAAGAAATACAAAGGTAAAGAACCAGCAAGTTCACTAATTGTATTTGATTTATAGTGGGCTCTGACTTCATTACAGACAGCTCTTCCTGGAGAAGGAAGCAGTTTTATTGGCATCCTTTCCAGCTTTTTTCCCCAGCTGGATTTAAGCCAGTAAACTGTCCTACCTACCTTGCAGGACAGTCTGGTAGGGAATGCTGGACCTGAGCAGGAGAAAGGATCCAAGACTCCCACTCCTGCAGCTGAAGTCAGAAATTATCACATCATTAATCTCACTCATTTTACACAGCTAATCATGGCTCTGACAAGGGCATGGCACTGCAGTTGGAAGCCCATTGTATTGAGATAGAAATTTTCCAGCAGTGCTGAAGCAGGCGTTTCAAAGGATTAGACAAATCTTGTGGTGGGGTAGTATGTCTCTCATACTCCTGCTACTCCCACCACACTAACTCAACAGATTTCTTTTTTTCAGAATGCATCTGAGTGGGTAGCTGTGGGCATGTCTAACAGTGAATTTGATTGATAACCTCATTCTCTGTGAGAAATTATAAGTTCTTCTTCTTCCAGTTTTTATAAAAACTTTTCTGATGTCCCAAGTTTTTCCAACGCTAACTACTTCAATAGAAGGTTAACCACAACATTGTTTGCAACCACTTAGCACAAAGGAAGTGAAACAGCATCAGCTTTTTCGCAGCAGCCTGGATAAACATGTCCTGCTAATTTATAGACAATGAAGTTAACAGTCTGTCTCACATGGCTCATATTTCTACTCTGTTCTGGAAGGAGATACAGGTGAAACCTCATTATATTCTATGGTGTTCCTGGTTCCATTCAGCTAATTATACAGCAGGACAGAGAAACTCTTCCATCCATCTATGCTCATGGTGGCTGAAGCCTAGCCTATGGGCAAAAGACAGAGTACACAGAGTTTGGGCAGGTCACCAGTCCATTTGAGGGCTCAGATTCACACCTATGGCCAATTTAGAATGAACAATAACACCAATCAAACCAACAGGTCCCAGCCAGCATATTAGAACAGAGGAGCTTCTTCCTGCAGGGCAACATCATTAAAGCACCACCATCCTGTCTGACACAAGACTTTTATTTTCAGAGCAGTATCCTTACTGAGCGGCTGAACTGTGAGAGATGTTTTTCATTGACACTTACTTGCAAACAGCACACCATAAAAGCTCTTGAATGCAGCATGGCTCCTCATGAAATAGTAAAAACACTGATACAGTAAATTGGAAGGAATTACTCAAGCGACTCTCTACACAGGAGTAAAAGGAATATAAATCTATATAGAACTGATTAATTCCCACTTCGCTTTTAAAAACACTCCCTGCAGTAAAATGTTCTGTTTTGCTGTCCTATCTAATCATCTCCACCAAATATCAGAAACAAACGTGGATGTAAGTCTAATTTTAGGGAATGATTTTGATTCTAATGGTGTTCAGTGAGTAAGCAGTTGACTGACATAATTTTCTGCTTGAAAGTGTTTTTCTTACGAGTTTAAGAAAATGCAAATTTCCACCAGATGAGGACACATTTGGAAACTGATAAAAGATTACCTTATGATAGGGTCTGCTGTAGAGGGAGGAAAAGTTTAGCATATCTGATAAAGATCTCCTTCATCACCAAGGACTCAAGGTGCTTTTTAAGGTCAACAAAATTATACAAGAACAAGAAATATATTTATAGTGCAGTGCAAACACAGACAAGAAAAAATCTCTCTCTCTCTCTCTCTCTCTCTCTCTCTCTCTCTCTCTCTCTCTCTCTCTCTCTCTCTCTATATTATATTATATACTTTATATATATATATATATATATATATATATATATATACTATATATATATATTATTATAAATGTATTATAAACTAATTCTTTTTATATCCTATTAATCCATCCATCTTCATCCGCTTTATCCGGGCCGGGTCGCGGGGGCAGCAGCCTAAGCAAAGAGGCCCAGACCTCCCTCTCCCCAGCCACCTCCTCCAGCTTATCCGGGGGAAACCAAGGCGTTCCCAGGCCAGCCGAGAGATATAATCTCTCCAGCGTGTCCTGGGTCTGCCCCGGGGCCTCCTCCCGATTCAGACCCTTATGAAGAAAACATCGAGGGAACGGTTTACCCTGCCCGGGATAGGGTTACCGGGGCCCCGCCCTGGAGCCAGGCCCGGGGAGGGTGCCCGAGGGCGAGCGTCTGGTGGCCGGGCCTTAGTCCATGGGGCCCGGCCGGGCACAGCCCGAAAGGGGACATGGGCCCATCCTCCCGCAGGCCCACCACCCGCAGGAGGCGCCATAGGGGTCGGGTGCATTGTGTGCCGGGCGGCGGCCAGGAGTGGAGGCCCTGAGGAGTGATCCCCAGCTGCCAAGACTTATTAAAAATATAAATAAGAAATGTTGAAGAGAAATGACAGATCAAGTTCCATGTGTACAAAACTGTGTGCCACAGAGGGCAAAATTTATCTGTGGCTGGAAGCAGGAGAGGGTACAAAGCACCAACAGTTTTAAAACTGTTTGTCAGGTAGTCTACCATAAAAAAATAAATAAACACAGATTAATGAGAACTACTGTGAAGAGGTAGCATTTAAAAACTTAAAAAAACAAAAAAACAAAAACTAGGAGTGGTAATTTTGTGGATTCTCTGGAAATGGATAGATTGTAAGAATGCTTAGAAGTTTCTGGGAATGTTCTCAGGGGGCTGTGGCTTCACAGATGCTGTTTGCCAACAGGAGCTGCTCACAGAGATCACGGTCGTTTTACTTGGTCAGCACTGGAATGTGTTTATGACAGATTTACACATTTTTCAGCACAGATTTTCTGTCAGAGGATTTGTGCCATCTGCTTAAGAGACTTTGGTCAAAACAAAGTTTCCAGAAAATGTTTATCTGTACCCCCAGATTGAAGAAATGAAATGTAATAAGGGGTGTTGGCAGAAGAAAATTGGTAATTATACTTTTCTCAAAGGCAGAATTAACCACAAAACTTAAGAACATAGTCTCTGACTACAGAACTGTGCAAAACTCTTGAGCCACCCCTCATTTCTTTGTTGTTTGCTTCCAAAGCGCTCTTTTAAAGTGATTCCATTTTCACTTCAGTCCTTGTTTATGACCATTTTCAGGATTTCATCTACCCTGTCGATCATTCGAGCATAAAAAACACCTAACTCAAGGGATGAGCCAGTGTTTTATCTCTACTTAACAGACAACTTAGCACTGAAACCCTTTTAAATTGTTACTTTGTTACTAGCAGCACGTCACAAAAAACACATCATGTGACATTATTCTTGTATTTAACCTTTAAAAAAATACCAAAGACAGAGTTTGACAGGCATAAATGAATAGGCTTCAACAGGGCGGCTGTCAAGAAGCCATTCTGAAAGAATAGAAACAGGGAGAAAATTCTGAGATATGCCAAATTACGCAAGAACCGGGCCCAAAAAAATTGGTAGGAACAGGTCTTATGGAGTGAATCCACATTTGAAACAGATTTGAGATGGCACGTATCATAGGTAGTAAATTGAGTACATGGAGGGAACAAACAGCTTGAATTTCAGTTTTGTGAGTGCTCAGCACTTTAAAAGCATCTGTATAGTTGTAAAGCAAATAGAGCCACTGTTGGAGCTTTTTATGTTTACTCACCACATACTGAGAGTAGCTGGCTTGTGACTGTGACACAGCACATTTGGCGATCTTTGCTGCTAATTATCACAGAGGTTACATAACTTATCGTGGCCTGCGGAATTCTCCATCTCCAGCTGGTAAATTAATGCAACAATAACTTTTATCAAAACATCGTCCCCCACATCCTATTAGCAATAATGTAGTACATCTTGGTATCCCAGTGTAATCACAGATAAGATTTTCACACGTTAAGGCAAGAATGAACGCAGGATTTTAGCACTAGAAATAAAGGTCTGCATTCTCACCTCTATTTGTGTTTAAGTTAACATACAAACTCAAAATTTACATTTTATATGTGATTTTAAATAAGCAAGGGTGTGTGTGTCTATAACTTAAACACAAAATTAAAAAAATGGAAAAACATGCAGATATACTCAGAATCAACAAATCGCAGGTTGCCAAGTAAGTAGCTTCTTTTGGGAATTTCTTTTTTTATGTTGTCGGTCACAAAATAATGGGTAAATTACAAATGTAATGCCCTGTCATGTGGATCATAACCCATTTAAACATATTGATGCAAGCATATGTTTATTTTTTAAATGCAGCCAAATTAAATTTGACATGGCTTTTAGGGAAACCTCTTAGTTCAGTATTAGAAGCTTTTGCCTTCAGGAACCTTTTAAACGTCACTGTGACTTCTGCCCCACATTCAAGGCTTTGTCTTCTGCTAGTCTTCTTTCTTCCCCCTCTCCTCACACTCTCCTTTCACCTCCTCCCTTCCATTCAGTCTCTTGCCTCTCCTAAACTTTTGCTCTTTCTTCTGTTTTCTCTTCTACTTTCATTGCCTCTCCTCCACCCCCACCATCTCCTCTAGGTCTGTTAGTAAGTAATGTTCCTGGGGGGGCTGCACAATTTGGAGAAAGCCTTACCCCCTGCACTGACATCTGTTGCCTCCTACCAGTGAATTGCGCACACACACTCTTCTCTGGGCCTATGTGACCCCCCACAATCAAACTGTGTTACCCCTCTCATATTTTCACTTCTCCCACAATCCTCCACCTCCCTGTTTGCCCCTCTCTTTCTCTCTATTTTTCCCCAACACTCACTCATTCTGTCCTTTCTTACTCAGCACGCTCTCCCCCTATTTCTTTCTGTCTTGTATTTATCCCCCACTTCTCTCTTAATCTCTCCCATCAGGTCTAGCAAGGAACAGGGTAACCTCCAAGACTTTCCAAATGCAGATATTACTCAAGACACTTCACCTTTGCCCATGCAGAGTCTTTCTCTTAGGTCTTATTCATGAGTATTTGTGGGATCCAGTGTACAAGGAAACATTTGCCTGTTTGTACTCTGAAAGTGTATGAATGCTTTGTTTTTTAAAAAAATGATTCATGTATTCAAGTATTAACCCTTGCCCATAGCTTACTCATCCTTGGTAAAGGAACATTACTCATAAGGCCCGTGACACACTGGGAACCTGGATGACAACTCCACCTCTTTTGATAACAGCTAGATATGCACCAGACTCTATAATTGAGAAAACAGATAGGGTGGTGGACAGATTTACTCATAATATGCCTTTCCCCCAAGTGACATGTCATAGTAAGAGAACTTTAGTCTATATACAATTAATATCCAATTGTTATGGATTGATCAGAGATCTTAATCTCCACAGCATATTTCAAGAAAAACAATGTCTTATGTGGAAAGTAGACATGCTTTTGTCCAAAAAAGAAAGAAAAAGAAAAGAAAAATAGATAAATCTGTTAAAACAATTTAAACATTTTTCATGTTGTTATTTATTTAAGAACTGTTTGATTTAAGAATGTGCAATGAATAAATGAAAATGAGAATGATAACAACAAGCATCAAATTGGGCTATAGACTATAACAATGGCTTTAAAACATTGCTTTTTACATTTTTGTTAACTGCCATCTTATAAAAAGAGCGCACAATTAGATCAGCAGATTAAGAAGCTTCATCCCCCTAAAAATTCTTTGAACTGTATCTGTTGGCCTCATTCAAATTTTTTTTTTTTTTTTTTTCCGCCTGTCCCATTTGGTTCTTTAGCCATCAGAATTGTTGTCTGAAGACCAACAAGGATACCCAATGGATTTACTTTGCCAAATGGATCATCGTGGCATTGCCGTATTGGTCCATTTGGTCGATCTTTGTTTTTATTATTTATTATATTTTATTTTCAGATGTTACAGACGGGACAGACATGAGTGAGAGATAGGAAAGGGAGAAAGAAAGAGGAAGGAAAGGAAAAACAGAAGGGGAGAGGAACAGTGAGAAAGGGGGGGAGAAAAAAAATAAAAATCTCCTGGATCACCTGTTGAGAGAAGAATAGAAAACAAGCAAAAAAAGACAAAAAAAAACAAAACAAAAAAACAAAGCAACATACTAAACACAACACCATCGCATTAATCTAGCTAAGTGTAAACAGCAGTAAATACTAAATATTCAATGTTGTTGTGCTGCACGCAGGACAGATGTGCTTCGAAGTAGCAGCCAAGAAAGGTGTAATTTGGGTCTACGAGCAGTGCTCATGGGCGCGTCACTGCAACTCCCCCTGGCTTCTGCTCCGCGGCTGCTGAGTGAGCCCTCATCTGGGACTCTCCTCAGCTCTTACTGGAACAGTGGCGCGGCTGCCCCTCTGTTGGTCTTCCATGGTTTCTTGTGTTCTGGGGGCCTCTGGATGTCTGGAGTTTTGATCTCCTCCATACCTGCTTCACATCCTGGAGGACGGGGCTGTGGCCCCCCCACACTCCCTAGCAGATCGTTACATGGAGAAACCTTTGGAATACAAGCGCGCTGATCCACACAGACATGCACACGGGTGTTCACTGCTCGTAGGCCTCATTCAAATTTAATTAAATTCAGTTTCATATAGTGCTAAATCACAACAACAGTCACTGCAAGGCACTTCATATTGTAAGGTAGAGACACTGCAATAATAGAGAAGTAACCCCAACTATCAATCCACCATTTCTGAGAAAGCACTTGGCAACAGTGAGAAGGAAAAACTCCCTTTTAACAGGACGAAAGCTCCAGTAGAACCAGGCTCAGGAAGAGACAACCATCTGCCCTGACTCGTTGTGGGTGATCAAATGGTCATTCTCTGTCATTCTGTAATCAAAAACAGAGTTATGGAAAATTATGAAGTACAAGAGCCTCACACATCTGTCCCTGATGTCTTCACAGACATTTTGAACACTTTGGACATCAGTGCCCCTCATGAGTACATTTATTGCCTGAACCTCTGAGAGCCCAGTCATATTTATATGCATGCATCCAGATGAAGGAAATTGTCTGTAACTGTCTTTGTAAGATATTTCAAAAATCTGGCGATATCCAAGATATTGTTGCCTTTCAGCCGCCATCTTTAATGTAGACTCAAATGCGGCTCCAAAGCACAGAGCCTCCAGAACTCACTGTGGTACCTCTCAACGGACCTCCTCCGTACAAATACTAAAGATGGTTTGAACCAAAAATCTCCATCACGCCATCAGACACTTGCTGCTGATTTATTTATTTATTTATTTTTGGCATACTTCAGTCTTTTCTCACTGTTGGCCTTCCTTAACAATGGCTTCTTGACAACCACTGTTGAGGCCATTTCTGATGAGGCTTCAGTGAACAGTAGATGGATCAAGTGAGGGACAAGATGCATATCTCAGGTCCTGTGTTAAGTCTTAGAATTTATTTTCCTATTTTTTAAGGCCATGAGTTACAAATCCTGTTATCTTCAAGGACATACTGCACACCATGCTGAGATATGCCAAGGTATTGGCTAAGCTTTTGTTGCTACGAAAATACAGTTTTATGCCTAACAAACTATTATGTTTGGCATTTTTTGCAGATTCAATTGATAAAATTGGATGAAATTATGTTTTTCCAATATTCTGCTAGTAACAAAGTGCTTAATGATACAATTTTAAATGGGTTCTTTGCTTATTTGTGTAAACCTAAACCACAGTGCTTGTTCATACCATGAGTTATTTGCCTCTTCTCATTTTGATCCCCCCCCCCCCCCCCCCCCCACACACACACACAAAAGGCCACTATGAGGAATTATTTAAAATTTTGATAGAACAGTAGCAGTATAATGTCCTCGTAAGTGGATATCAGGCCCATGTAGAGCAAAATTGAGTATTTTGGTCTAAATAACCCAAAATGTGATGTCCACATATGTGGACGGCAGGTCCTGGGAGGTTAAATAGACCTTCTTCCATCCCTTCCTCAGTATTTATGTAAAGAGGAATGAAACTTCCCATTTCTAACTGTCTAAACAGGGTAAACTGCAGAAAAGACTCCACCTTGGTACCACATCTAAAACATCTGAAACACTTTTCCCACTTCCAGTCCAAACCTGCTGTGAAAATGTGGGTTTGGACATTTCTGTGGCGTAGGATAGTCTATGTGTATTAGTAGTGACAGACAGACTGACCAGAGCTCTTCCTCTATTGTTGTGTTTAAATTTTAATCCTATTTCTTCTAGAGTTGTGCAATATGGATCCAGGCCTTCTTTTAGCAATAAAAAAAAATACATTTACAAATAAATTTATATGTGTTTCCCTCCTGAAGCAATTTCTCCACAGCAGTGAGCACAGGTGAGGTCATTCTGGACTTGATTACTATTTCTTATCTCTAACAGGATTAGCATGTCTACTCTACTCAGGTATTCTTGTTTCAGTGCCATGTTACGAGCTTCCTGGTCATCATTCCCATGCTTGGTTTTATCTCCAGAGGACAAAATATGCTTTTTAGCTGGATTTGGATGTTTATTTCTGGATCTTGGGTCCATACCACAGCTTATTAAGATGAAAATGTTAGAGAGCAGTTACTATCTCCCTAATTTTATTACATCACTTGACCCCTTCATTTTCCTTTTACAGTCAACCCTACGGTAATAACTCCATAAACATAACCACATGTTTATATTAAATGGCAGAAACCAAACTGTTTTTGTGCTCTTTTTTTCTGTTTAATTAGGTTATTTAAACAGGGGACATGCTTATAAATCCAGTTTAAAAAAAATCACATAAAATTTCTATATATTCTTTTTTTTGCATGTTTGCAGTGTTTATGAAGTGCAAATAAAGAGAAGCATGCAATATGTAACCTATGTCAAATACTGAGTAATATCCAATCCACTGTGGCGAGACAGTGAGGTCAATGGTTTGATCCATAATACGCTTATCAAATCATAGCCCATGTGAGGCACCTTTGAAATCTGTCCAGCTCACTCACAGTAAATCATGCTGGATTTGATCATGAGCTAAAACAACCTTCAGGGCAGTAACCCATCCAAGTCCTGTGGTTTTTCATAATGGAATACACAAGAGACAGTGAACCGGCAGAGTTTTGCAGGTAGAGTCTCTGATTACTTGAAAGAGAAACATCTGCTGAATAGATGTGAGAATTCAGTGGGAGCACTGCTGCTTGTTTGAGAACAAAGAGTAACAAAGTGTGACTGCAGAAGCCATTTGGCTGGCTTGTGTCTGTCTGCCTCCTGCAAGTGTCTGTATGCATGTGTGTGTCTGCGTGTCCAGGTGTTAAGGGAGGAGAAAACTGTGGCAGGAAATTCTTTCTGATAGCATGAACCAAAAGGTGTTGAATGACTGACCGACCGCCAAGTTGAAACACACCGATTTGGGATTTGCTCTTTGGGTGGCTCACTGACAGAACAACATGCCTGCTGGTTCCCTAACAAAGTGCATTACAGGTGACTGCAACCAGCTCACTGGATAGCTTGGACAGTCACTGGCTAGTTGACTGATGATGTTTTCAGACTGTCAGTCACTTAAGGGGGAGGTTGGTGTGAGGTGTTGGTGGGGGTGGGGTGGTGTCTCTGCTAGTGTGTTGTTAACAAGCCTGAAACAACACGATCACCCACTTAGTTTCCTCTTTGCATCTATTTACAGCTGTGTCCTGCACCCCGAGGAGCCAATCCCGGATAAGATGGAGTCATGCTGTGGCCTTGTAGCGGGACAAAACTGGATCCGCTTTGGTACAAATAAGTGTGTTGAAACACAGTAGCAGGTATAGAATAGATTTTCTTTAAGTTAACCTTTTCTAAATGTTCTATTTCAAAATGCATGTCCTATTTAGGTACTTATTTTCAATGGATTTACTTTGATTTCATTATATAATAATGTAAATATAGTCTTTTAGGTGATTGACTGTAAAGAGAGCTTAACAAAACGAGCTAAGTGATACAAAAACACTCAACTGGGACAAAATGAAATAGCAATAAAACTAACTTTGACAAAACCAAATAAAGGCCTTGTCATTGTTGTGATGGATTATTGCGTTTGAGTCATTTCCACATCTGTGGAGCTTGTTTTTCTACTGCAAGAAAGAAGGGGGGAGAAAACAAATGGATTCTTAGGAAAAGTAAGCAAACTTTGATATCTGTTCCTCTTTGTGGCATTTCTGACATGCTTTCCCATCATGATGAAGTGATGAACTGCATGAGGAATGCAACTGCAAAAATGTAAGAAAGAGTACAGAAGAACTTAAACTAGTTCTTGTGTTTGATTTGGGAATGCTGTGGCTTAGGACGTAGAGTGGGTCATTTACCCCTCTATCTGCCTTTCAAACATTTCTTCCCTGGTTCCTCCAACCTCCATGATTAAATATTCGTTGGCAAGATTTTAAACCCAGAGCTTCCCTCAGTGCATTTTTCTGAGTATGGGTGTGTGAAGATTAAGAGAAAAAAAAAATGAATAGAAAGAGAAAAAAGGTCAAGTCAATTTATTTGTAACCACAATTAAAAACAACATGGGTTGGCCAACTTTGATAAAATGTAAAACTAAATTGAATAAAACAGAAAAATACATAAAAGATAAAAGTAGAATACAAACAAGAAACGAAAAGAAAAGGAAAGTGTCAAAACTCATTTAACACTCACTTATTTACATGTAAACACTGGGGAGTAAAGATGTGTCTTCTAGTGGTTTTAAAAAATATCAAGTGATGGTGAGATCCTAATTTTTAAGAGCCAAAGGCAAAGGCCTGGTCTGTGCTATGCTTCAGTCTGCTTATTGGAAAAACCACATGCATCTGAACAGCTGACCCTGATGGTCCATTAGGGCTATGCATAGTTCAGTAAGGTAAGAGGGTGCTAATCGATTTAGTGATTGAAAAATATCCAATAAAATCTTAAAATCAATTCTAAAATACTCAAAGGCAAAATAAAGAAGCTGCATTTTGAACAAGTTGGAGATGAAAGAAGCAGAGCCTGGCTGATTCCAAAATAAAGGCTATTTCAATAATCACGCCTGGATGAAATGAAAGCACCAATTATGTTCTCAAAATCAGCAGATGAGAGAACGTTTTTAATGATTGCAAAGAGCCTCAGCTGGAAGAAGCTGACATTAACAACAGAATGTATTGATTTCTCAGATGTGAAGTTGCCATCAAAGCTCACCCCCAGATTGTTTGCAAAAGAAGTTCTGTAAAAGGGCCAGGGTCACCCCCAAAAGAGGAGTAAGGGTCAGGGGGCCCAACTAGTACAAGCTTTTATGTTCATTTAATTTAAAAAAAAGTTGAGCACCAACTATGACTTTGTGTCAGTAACACAGTAAAACAAGATTTTTAAAGAGGTTTTAGTATTTTACTTAATTATCACCATTACAGTGAAATAAGATTCCATATTTTTAGAACTGAACCTAATGGGAGCATGTAGAGAGAAAAGAGCACTGGGCCAAGGCTAGATTCTTGAGAAACTCCTGCATGTAAGGGGACCAACCGGTGATGAAAAGCCACCCAATCTAATAGAAAAAAAACTTCTGCATTTCAAATAGGATCTAAACCTGTGGTGTCAAACATAAGGCCCTGCCAAGACTGTAATCCGGCCCGCAGGACATCTTTGGAAAATGTGAAGAAGCGCATACATTTTGGACTTTGGGCAGGACAGTTTGGGCAATAGGCTACCAGAAGTTTATCCATAATTTTACACATTAATTTCCTACAATTCAAGCCCAAAGAGTTGTGCTGACAGATTTCTTTCTACAGCTAAAGCAGCATTTTTGCACTGTTTTCTTATACTGAGATATTTCAGACATTACATGTGAAGTAAAATTACTTAATACTGACAGAAACAGGAGCTGGACTGGTCCATCCCACTTAATATCAAACTGGGCCAAATGTGGCCCACAATATAAAATGAGTTTGACATCCCACATCTAAACCATTCAAAAGCATTTCCTCTGATGCCCACACAGCTCTCCAGTTTAGCACACCGTGATCCACCATATTTACTGCAACACTCAGCTCTAAAAGCACCAGTATTTTCATTGGTGCCTCAACAAATTGGTTATGGCAATACTGGCTGCTGAGAGATAACCATCCAGTTTCTGATACCTATAAAGAGAGGCTGGAGGACTGGATGTGATTGACTGGTTGTCTGAGAAAAGACCCTGGTTTGCATCCTATTTGAACCTTTCTGTTTTGCTTTTCTTTTCTTTTGTTTTTCATTTGCTGATTCATTTAATTTTTTATTGTCATTTTACTTTCATTTACTTATAGAAGGTACATTCAAAACTACCTGGTCAGGCAAAGGAAAAGCCTATGGTGAACCATGTCACATCAGTAATCCTGCTTACTGAAAAATTAAGACTCGGCAGTTGGCAGCTAACCTCTCAATGTTGCAAGGCATTTACCCTATAAAGGTCATATTATCATGCATCTCTAGACTGCTTTCAGCATGGCCTCAATTCTTAGTTCAGTCTATAAAAGTCCTGTTGTTTGCCCTTGCACCTGAGCCACTGCAATGTGTGTAGCATTGCTGCATCTCAAATAGTGAGATGCTTCAACTTGAATTTCATTTTGAGGATGTGGATGAAGCTGCAAGGAGTCACCGCAGTTCAGGGCTGATGTTTTGCCGTACATGCATCAAGATGTGGACAGTCTAACCTGGGGGATGAATTTACAAACTTTATGGGGAGAGGGGGGGAAAGCAATGCTCTAGATGAAAAGAAGGGTCACCATGTACCTCTAACATGCCCTCAGTGCAGGGGAGAGGTCCACAGTGAGGCTCACAAATGCAAGTCTTTAGAATAGCACTTCCAAGGAGTGATCTACTGGCATACACGCTGAAAATGGAAGAAGTGCATGAGAACATGACCTTTAGAGGGAGTTTTTAATCTTTAAAGGTTGCGAGTCACTAAACGGTTAAAAATTTCAGGCCTAAGCAAGCTATCAAAAACAGAATTATCATACTCTTAAGTGTAAAGCAAATCCAACATTTGATCTAATACAAGCATCCTGTGATATTGTATGTTTGATATCCCTTCATTGCTTTTAATTTAATGTGCATCTATTCCCTGTTCACCTCTCTGGGTAGGATTGTAAATCCAAAAGTGACCATAATAATAATGCTCAGCAAAATATTGACCACAAATTAAAACATCTTTAAATAAAAATACTGTAAACCTTTTGTGCTACCATGACAAATCACAACAAGTTGCTCCATTTTATGTTCATTTGGCAAAACCTCTTTCCTCCTGAGCGGAAGGGTTTGTCCTGCTGGATTGGTTTCTGTCTTGTCTGCAGTGAGAAACAGAAATTGAACAGTTTTTAAGTTTCCCACCGCTCTGTTGTCCGAATCATAACAGATCTTATTTCGCATTCTGGACAAAGTCATAGTGAGCTGACAAAAGGAAAATTGCTTCAATTTGTCTGCATCTGTGCTTTTCAGAGGAGCTGCCAGTTATAACACAGTGCATGGTGGAAGAAAAAAAGCGACCAAACCTTTGAATAAATACGACTGGCAGAGTAGACTTTGTGTTGGGTGGCTAAGCAAGCCTGCTTAACTTTGAATCTTAAAATACAGATGACAAACTTTGTTTCTCTAATCAGTCAGTGGCGAAACTTGAGAAACTCAAATTGAGTGGCGGGATGTTTCTTGTCTACTTTATGTTCTTATCAAACTTGCTGACAACTAAAATAAATAATTCAGACAAATACTTATAGAGTAATCTCCACAAGCACCCTTTCATGAATGTTACACATGTTATGGATATACATTAATGGCCAAAGGTATAATTGTCCCTCGACCACAGAACATCAGCTTGTTCTCCTTTGTGATGTGCCATGGGATCTTGAACAGTTGTCTGACTACGCTTTTTAATTGGACAAATTGGTCCAACGTCTACAGATAAGATTGTGCACCACCACACATCCACGGTGGTGTGTCTGGGACTTTGTGTATTGATGCTAGCTGTGTGTGTGTCCATGTACATCATGAGAAATAACTGAAAATAGCACTGGTCTTTTGGGTGGAGGCCAGTTTAAGAATGACTCAGATGTTTCTTTGGGCTACTGGATGCATTTTGTGGGATAAATGGTTTGTGTTTATGTGTGATTGAAATGAATGAAAGTAAATATCGTGTAACAGAACATAAGGGACACAAACAAAAGCCACTTGATTAAAATCGCTTCCTTGACTGGAGCTATTTTGGTTCAGTGATAAAATTTGTATATTTAATTGAATCAGTCACCCTGTAGGTTGAATTACCCAGTTGTGCATTTACATTGTGTTCAGGGGTTGGCTAATGCAAACCTTTACAGTAATTTTACAGCATTAATAACTGCAAAGAGTACCTCATAAGAATACTGTTACGCATGTTGGTTATATTGTTCTGTGTCTCCAGACAGTTACTTCTGTGTGTATCGACCTCTCTCCTCCACCACATACCAGCAACAAGCTTGTTAATTTTTCAGAAGGACAATTTAGCTAAAAGTTAGCCATTGCTGTGTCAGAGCTGTAGCACTAGTACCCAACTACTCATTAACAGTTCTCACCACTAATGTGATGGTGCTTTTCCTAGCTTGCAGGTGCATGTTCAAAATGTAAAGTGCAGCGTCTGAGCAGCTAATGGAAACTTATAATTACCTTGTTGTACAATGATAGGAATACTTCCAAATCCAAGTCCAGATTTATTTATATCCATCCATTCTCTTAAACTTATCCTTGTCAGGGTCGTGGGAGGCTGAAGTCTATTCCAGCTATCATAGGGTGAGAGGAAGGGTATCTTTACCATCATGCTGGCTGACTTTACCATGGTCTTTTGCACAGCTGAAGCGTTGGATACTGTTAGGCTTGTGGGAAAAACAAGACCCAAAAGCAGGACTTCCTTAGAAGTGACAGTGATTTTTTTTATAGAGAAAAAAACAAGCAACAACTTGCAAAAATGTTGGTTGGTTTCCTGGCAAAACAAGACAAGATAATTAGTTCAGTTCTCCACAACAAAGGACAAGCACTCTTTCACCTCAGCAAGCAAGGAATTTACTGACTGTGTCACTCAACGATCCAGCAATGACTGAAGCTAAGCCGCTTTCTTAAATAGTGTGCCTGTGATGAGACTCATCAGCAGCCGGTGAGTATGACAGCAGGTGTGGCTGGCTTCACAGGGGTTAAATGCTCCAGGCCTAGTGTTGCATATACACAAGAACACCAACACACACATACACACAAACAAATGCACAGAGAGGAAAAGGAGAGACAGAAGACAGGCTGCGAACAACAGGACCAAAACAAAACAGAAATGGCTGGTCGACGAGGACTGTGACAGATACTGTCCTCAAGCACACACCTACATGCCAAGGAGATTTTGCAGTTGTATTGGGGATTTTCTTCTTTTATTTCTATTTTTGTCACAAGAGAAAAAAAGAAAGAAAAGATGTTACACCCCACACTGTCTATACTGAAGTCAACACAAGATGTCAAGAGAAAGGAGGTTACTGAAAGCAACAGATGTTTGGTGAAGTCATCAATACAAGCTCCAAGTTATGGTAAGCTAGACGTTTCGCTTAGTTTGGGAATTTTCCAAATGCAGTTGATCACAAACACACAGTATCTCACAAATGTTGTGGCTGTAAGGGGTGTTCAGTTTGGGTCACTTGGATTTCTTCCAGTCTGCTACAGTAGCTAACATGGATGCTTGCCTCACAGCCATCTACTTCCACACCTGCAAAAGCCCCACGCTGTGTAACTGCTTATGTAAATTGAATTTTCCTGTGACATTGAACCTTTTCTCAAAAGTTTTTTCTCAGCAGAAGGAATGGGTCATCGACACTGGATTCTTCTGTGATGTATCTGTCAGTTGTTGTTATAGTGCACTACCAAACCCGTACACTATGCAAAAAGAAAGGTCAGCACTTTGCCGTGAGATACACAGTATATGCATTACGTCCTGATGCAGGTATGCATCTAAGTGAAGCTACAATTTCAGGTGCCTCACATCACATCTGGACCTATACAGGTCCTGTTTAACACATTAATCTATCATTCTGTCCTATGTGGAGAGCAGTCCAACATGCTGAAGTATTCAGCAACAAGTCTCCACCTTGATGGAACTTACAGTGCATCATGGGATTGTTTCCCACATGATATTCACACTATGGATGTCCAAACCCAACAACTGATTAATGACTGAAATGTTACTGCCTCATCAGACAGGGCAATGTTTCTTTAAATATCTGAACATAAACAGCAGCTACAAATGTTTACTTTTCCTGTGCATTCTAATGCACAAATAAAATATAAATTTTTGCATATTTTTCATGATGATTTCATTAATTAAGGGGAAAAAACTATCCAAACCTATCTGGCCCTGTGTGGAAAAAGTAATAGCCCAGCCCACCCCTCTTGTTAAATCATGAATTAATCAACCACACTTTTAGAAAAACATAGTTCAGTGTTATTAGTTGCACCCAGGCCTGGGATTAAGAAATCACTTAAACAAATTGAAGTATGCTACAAGATCTCAAAAAGCAACACATCATACCAAGATCCAAAGAAACAACTCAGAAACAGAATTATTAACATAGCCGAGCCCACGTCCTCGTTTTAGGTTTGACAGGGTTTTAGTAGGTAAAGGTGAATGCTTGGACATGAATTGAGCTGCGGTTTGGGGAAGGCCTCGAAGGGGACTGGCGACGGCTCCCGGGCTTGGCAGATCCCCGTGCACTAAATAGAAGTGAAGAAGTTAAAGAATTTAATAGGGGAGAGAGGGAGGGCGGTGAACTAAACGAGAATGAACAGCTTGCAGAACTGGGGGAACCTATATAGATGAGAACCAGAAGGAGCGTGTTTGGAGGCGTGGTCCCTGCATTGCTACTTCAGGAACTGAAGAACTTGCTATAATTAATGTGCGACCACAACAATATAAATGACTCATTCCCAGTTATCACAAGCGCTTGATTGAAGTTCTTGCTGCCAGTGGTGGAACAACAAATTATTATATTTAGGGGGCAATTACTCTTTCACACAGGGATAGCTTTTTTCTCTTAATTAATCAGACATTAAAAAACTGCATTATGTGTTTACACGGGTTATCTTTGTCTATCATTAGAATTTTTTTGACAGTGTACAAAAGGTGTGTAAAAGTGTGACATATATGCAAAACCCAAGGACACATATGAGCAGATGAAAAATAAGCGTTTCTTTCCTGCTGGATATAAAATACTGCTGAAGCGCATTATAAGATTTGAGTGTCACAGCACATGTCAGCTCTCACCAAACTGAAGCGCTGGTATATTTGCTTTGAGGCATAATGATCCATTAGCTTAACCATTTTATGTAGCTTTGGTTTGGATGCAGACTACCAGCAAATGCTTTGTGCATTATTATCATCAGCGGAGTTCTAGCTGTTCTTGAGTCCTTTTATAACTTGGTCAGGAGAGAGACTGTCAGCACGTCCAAGGAATATAAAGGCAAGATTGGTCTGAAAACATAGATCTATGATTGCGGTTGCACTCAACTAGTCATAAAACTCCAATGAGCTACAGATTGTGGTGAATTATACTCTGATTTTGCCAAGAAACCGAATCAGGAGAGGCAATCCTGATTCTCCAGGATTGTGGGAAAGCCAAGTGGGTGGCTAAGTGCTGACAATTATCTACTGAAATTGTGGAATATCCTTGTTAAGATAAATCCTAGGCAGACAGATAATAATATTCATATCTCTAATTGTGCTAATCTTTTCATGTCTTTGCCGCACATTTATCAAAGACTGAGAAACTACTGACCTGCTCAGTAATTAGTGTGGTAACAAAGACACATTTATGCTCAAAGCAAAGCACTTGTTGGATGGTCTGAAATCCTCCTTCCTAACATGTTTACATGATCTGCATTGACAGGAATTGCATTTATCACCAGTTTTCCAAATGAGTTTTGCCTCCTGGTGAGGAAAGACATTACAGCTTGCAAGCTAGTTCTATTCAACCATACGTCTGGGTTTAACCTCAAAATAAATCTTGAGATATCCCTTTAATGTTGGTTTCATTTTGGCTTTTAATACGCTTTATGCTGTAGCCTATTTTTGTTGCCACTTCAAGAAGAAGAAGTAGATGAAGAGAAAGCTGTATGTTATACAGCTGTTTCATCCCCACAGCTGCAAGTGTTTCTTTAAATTTGCTTTCTGCACTTTCCCAGGGGTAATGACAACTGGATGTTTGAACATAAAGGCATCGTTATTGGGATGAGTGCTGAGAAATGGATGAAATATTTAATGATGACTGATTTTCTTTTTTTATTCCGAACAATGATCATTCGTCAGTGACTCATTTCTTACAGACTTACTGACAAGGAATTAGCGGGAGTGATTCAGAATAAATTCACTCGAGTTCTGTTCAGTGTAACAGCTTCAGCTATTAAAGTCTTATTAATGCTGATGTTAATTAATTTCACTGGAAACACACTTCATGTGCATTTAATATAAACAGAATGGTATACAGCCTGTTTCCATTGTGTAGCTTCAAAGAAATGAATTTATTTAAACTTGGTCTGTAGAGAGGGAATACCATTACATCATAACCGAATACTTACATTTCCCCTCTACAGGACGTGACATGTGTCTATACACGCCGCTGTTTGTCTTGGCATTAAGAAATCTCAATGTAATTCCCTCGCTCAAAGTTGGCACTTGCTCCAGAAACATATGCAACATATGGAAGAGAAGAGGTTAAAAAATAAGGAAAGTTACATAAAGTAAATGCACTGTTTCTTAAAAGTCACAGTGTGTCATGGTCGCTCAGTCTTTGCTGTGTGTACCTGCCACATTCTGTTGGGCTCTCCTCCCACATTCACAAGTATGTTTGTGTGTCTCAGTTTGTGTTTATGGGTGTGCCGGTTTTGTTGCATTGACGGGACGTGGCCCTGGTCCCCCCCCCTTCTTGTTTCCACACACCTGTTGATGATCCCACACCTACCGCTGATGACCTCATTAGAGCGTTCTGCTTCCTTTGCTGGATTGTTGCATGGTCACTGGTGCCCAGCTTCTTGCCTTTATGCTGCCACCAACTTGTGAAGAGGGTGTTAAGCTGTTTTTCCCTGCGCTCAGGTTTTGCTTGGAGGACTTGCTGTCACTGAGGACTGAGCTGTCTTTTACTCTGAAGTGAACGTCTGGATGAGAAATGGCATCATTGTAAATAAATGCACTTTTCTCTGACTCTCAGCCCTGTGTTTGAGTCCCATGTGTACTTGGACCATGACACAATGATTAGATTAGTATTCGGCGGTATTTCGACATAAGAGGCATTCTGCTGAATTTCACTGAAGCATGGTTTTGTGCATTAACAAAGCAGCATCAACATGTGTGAATGCCTCTCTTAAAATTTACTATTTACACAATTCAGTGTTTACGCGTGGGTTTGGGGTTTGTTTTCAGTATTTTTTGGCTAACAGTGCAGCTTTTTCTGGTCATTTCCACTTCTTTGGAGCTTCTTGAAAGAGGAATGGTATGATGTATGCACTGTTCCAATGAAGCAGATGCAGTGTGTAATTATTCTGGCATACATATTGAGCAATTTTTTATTATTTTATTCTTATTATTTTTTGATAGAGGAGCTGTTGCAGAGAGGTTAGTCATGGAAATGTGTACCTTGAATTCACTGTGCTTGACTAAGACTCTGCAGCACATTTTAGTGAGTGAAGCAAAGCTTTGAGGTCTACAGTAAGACCCAAGCTATCATCAGCTTCCTTTAGAGATTAGACAGGCCAGTTACCTACCTGTTTTTAAATCACTCTTGAAAACCCGCCTCTTTACCCATGTGAGACATCTGTTTTTAGTTGATTCTTTGCTGTTTTATCTTGTTTTCTTTTTTAATATAGGGCTGTTTTATGGATTATGTGTTTTATTTATTTATTTTTGCTGTTTTCTGTTATTCTATTGTTTCTAACTTATTTTCTGTACAGCACATCCTGTGCTTGGTATTTTAAAGTGCTTTATATTTAAAATTGGATTGGATCAGGTACATGCAGTATTTGTACATTTGGTGAAAGCTATGTCTCAAAACACTGCAGACTGCCCATATTTGCACAAGTAGTTGTGGGAATGTTCATGAACAGAATTCATGCAGCGCTGCACTAATTTGTTCTCAGACAGGCTTTAATTTATTCTTAATATCAAGCTTATGCTGTAAGATACATATCACTCTTGTGTTTAAACTTCATTACCATCAAAATTAGGGATATCTTTGACTACTTATTATACTTAGCAATTAAATTATATGTGAATAGATGTTTTCGAGACAGTAACTGTAGCAGCCCTGAACACAAGACATCACATTACTGCTGCTGATCAGATACAGAAAAAAAGCCCCTAAATACATCACAAAAGTCTAAACTCTGTGTTGAACAAGCTGTACGTGTGTAGCTGAAATGAGAAATGTCTTCTTGTTTTTTCTTGGATATTTTAAACCTCACACTTTGTCTGTTTTCTGATCAGTGTTACAATAAGGCAGATGGAGAAACTTTACTTGTATCTTATGGTTTCACAAGTTCCTCTAGCCATGACTCTGGCACTAGATGTACGATTTCTAGTTTTCATCCAAACCATGCGCAGATTCTTAAGGGAGGCATGTTTTGATTTGTTCTTGGCTGAGGCTCAGGCATGGATTTGATCAGTGATGGTGATGGATAGGAGGTATATGCCTCTCTCTTTTTTTCTGTCTTTCTCCCATGAGACTTAGTCAGCCATCATTCAAAAGTGTTAAAAAGTGTTGAAGGCTGAAACTAAGGGTGAAATACCACAAGAGCATGAGTTTACTCTTGATCAGGAAAGTACATTTGCCAACAGCTGAAACAAGAGACAGCAGAAAACATGATCAGGGGTGTCACTGATTGTGCAAAGGTGGCATCTTACAACCTTCTCTTTGAGTGACAGGTGCTGCAGTGCCCTCATTTTTGACTTTTCCTCTAGTGCTACAAGTTTAACATTTGTAGTTTTGAGTGAAATGGTTTGACTGCTGTTTTTTAAGCTTTGTTTTATCCACTGAGTTTAACATTTCTTTTACAGCAGACACTTAACCAAGGTAGCGACCAGGAAAATTCACAATACATCGATCTGCAACAAATCCGATGCAAATTGCAGCATAAACACAAACCTCAACAGAAACTACAGTGGCATTTCAAGAAAAACAGCCACATGCTTTCTTTGCCACTCGTGCATGTTTAAGTTTGGATCTTTCCATAAAGTTTTGCATGTCCAGCTTGAGTAATTAGAAAATACTGTGTTTGCCAGATCAGTCAAAACCTGGGAATTCAAGAAAAAACAAACAAATTGTAGCTGGTAACTATCACAGCTCAGACAGAGAAAGCAAAAGAGCTCAGCTGGAAGTCTACCCAATATCTCTTTATACACAAAAATGTACCAGCACTGTTTCCTGTAAGTTCCCGGTAATGGGCAAAATGCGAAATCCTAAAGACATCATAAACACAGACCTGTAAAATCTTCTTCAAATATTCACGTAGCTCTCAGGATATAGTTCAGTGAATTTAGTGATTCCCCCTTATCATCTCTATATCATCACCACAAAGCAGTTACAAAGGGTTTAATTTGAAATATATAGAGTCGCCATCTTAATCAGTGATGGAAATAACGCCGTTACAAGTAACGGTGTTACTAACGGCGTTACTTTTTTCAGTAATGAGTAATCTAACTAATTACTATTTGCTATCGTTACAACGCCGTTACTGTTACTAACAAGAAAATGCGGTCGCGTTACTATTTTTCAACAAACAGCCGGTTGAAGCTGTCGCAGCTAACGCATCTTATATCAGCTGCACGGAAGTAGCTGTAATCTGGGCGCTATGGCTTTAAGCAGCTGCGCGGATGGCAATCACTTTCTGCCCGACGATCACTTTTTGGCGATATATACCAGTTTTTAAATTGTGTTGATAGGCTATGTAAAACCAGAGTCATGATAAACAATATATACGCGTGTTTTTTCCTGAATAGTTTCGTCACGTTTACTGTCTAAGGACAGCGCTAGCAAGCACTCTCCGCTTATGACCAAAAAATTAAAACAACAATACAAAAAACTGCCCTTTCGTGTTGGTGGAAAAATGCACCATGTCGACCAATCAAAAATGATTTGGCAACATGACATTTGGTTGTTTAGGAAGAGGGGGAAGTTTTAGGAGTGACAGCGAGAGAGAAAGACAGAAGAAAAAGAGAGAGAGCGAGTTTGGAGATGTGAGAGATTTGTGACGTTTAGCGTGTTTGGAGTGTGTAGTTAATGTGTTGTCTTGTGTAGTGTTGTGGATAGTTTTGTGTTGTGTGTCAGAAGAATGAGGTGATTGCTGTCTCCAGGTAAAAACCAGGAGCAGTGATACACCTGCTGTCAGACCTGCAGGTATCAGGCTGTGATGTTCTCCTTTATAGTGGACAGAAAT
>NW_024582601.1:788632-841514 GCF_018398535.1 Haplochromis burtoni
ATGGCTGCAAATAACTTTGTTGTTTGCAAAACTTGTGCATAGGATTTTAAAATTGACAATTTATATTTGCCTTTAAAGTTATGAAATATGATTCAATAAACATGTTTGTGGGTGTTACAGTAAAAAATATCACTTTTTCTAGTTGGATTTTATGTTTTTTGTCTGATTTTGTCTGATTGTGTTAATACAGTACGTCAAAATGAAAACATAACTGCAAATTCAGACACGTAAAGTTGTGCTGAAAAAAATGATACCAAACAAGGCAAAGTAAATAGTTTTTAAAGGTGAAATGTAGAGGAAACATTAAAAGTAGTTAAAAATGGCCAATTATACCCTGGACCCTAAACTTTTTCTTTTAAAGTAACGCAATAGTTACTTTTCAAGTAATGAATTACGTTTAGAATCTTGTAAGTCAGTTACTAATTCAGTTACTTTTACGAAGAAGTAACTAGTAACTATACTTTTTCAAAGTAACTTGCCCAGCACTGATCTTAAACAGAATTACTTTTTATGCTGGACTGTTGTTTGTGTACCATTACTGTCCTTGTAAAGGAACAGCACACAAAAAGGAATGTCGTTGTGTTTTGGTGTCATTTTGGCTTTTCACACATCTACTAATCTCTAATCTTCTAACCTGGAGATGCGAGTGCTTCATTTCCTGTTTCAGTCGATCTGTAGTTCAGCTATAAAGTGGTGCTTTTTTTGCAGTTAAAACACCTATAATATGGGAGAAGACTGCAGTAAGTCAAGGGCACCTCAAGCATGAGTACAAATACTTACATGGCTGTGTTGACACAACCACAGCTTAAGTTTGCAAAATGTCCTTTAGACAATGATACTTTACTAACGTCAGCTGCACACACACACACACACACACACACACACACACACACACACACCCCCACCACACACCCAACACACAAACACACACACACACACACACACACACACACACACACACACACACACACACACACAGGCTCATTTACATCATAACAGATGGCCTCTACAAAAGTGCACACACAAGGGTTTAAGCAGAACATCATTTGCACAAACATCTGCTGGATATGAGGTCCAGCATTGGTGTTTATTCACATACAGAGAGTGATTGTCGAAATTCAGCCAATGTGGAAGTAACATTGGCTGAATGTCAGGATCTAGTTGTGTACAGTCTTCCAAAAAGCTAGCACTATGTAGTCTGATGGCAGTGACGGTCTGCAAAGGTTTGCGGTCAACAAGCCACTCTGCTAACAAGCATCAATTATTCACTGAAGGTCACAGGAGTCCAGAGTTTGGCACCATGCGTACTCTTTTGGAGAAGGACGTTTTGGACATCAGCTAAGTGAAAGGAGTGTGGACACACTTGGTCACCCCAGGTCTTGCATGAATAAACAACACTTTTCACACAGTGCTGACTCACAGATGGTGAGCTCCAACTCTCTAAGTCTCCCCTGGTGCTTGGTCAACTCCTGCTGGCTTTTGTCATGGCTGATAGTCTGCAGTGTGCATTTGATGAGATAAAACAAAAGATACTATAGTAAATAATACTTGAGAAAGGGAAAGTATTCCTCATGTTCATCTGCTTGTTCCAAAGTCCCTTCTAGCCAGTAGTGTGCTCTTCTTTTCTAGCTCTCTCCACTGTCCTTGTTGTGGGCTATTTATGTCAACCTGTAGCCATAGTCTCACCCCTCAGGTAGTAAACAGGAAATGAAATGAAAATAGAGTTCATTATGAAGCAAAAAAAAAGCTCAAAAATTGTTTTTAGCAGTTGGTTTCACTTTACTACAGAGAAGTTCTTCATATATTATAAATTCAGTGTATCTACATGTGATCCTGCCAGGACCTTCAGTCTTAGCAGGTGTAACGACACCAAAACAAAACTCAGACTAAAGCCAAGTAAGAAGCAAATGGCTCTAGTCAATAAAATAGTACTGCTTCTCCAGTTGCTTTTCCCCTGCGTCGTCTAGACAGAAATGCTTATGCTCTAAGAAGTTTTCCAGATACTGAAATCTTCTGTGAAAAGCATTGTGAGTTGGCCACAGGTAAATCCTCCTTATAATTTCTCAACTCTTTTTGCATCCATTAAACAAGACTTTCAAGATTACTTTAGCCAAAGTAATAAATCTATAACTGTGGCAAAAGAAAATGGATAAATGTCCATATTTCAGCTCCCTCTGGATATTGTGCAAATATACGGGCTCTAGAGGGGACTCAGTTCTGGTTTTGAGGATAACTGCTCTGTATAATCACTTTCTCTTCATGGCTTGAGCAAGTTTTATGACCACAGCACCGATTGAAACAAAAAATAAAAGCAAAATTGTCAATAAGTGACTGTTTTTCTAATCACACTGCAAAGCTATTCTTTGTAAATCTTTTCATACAGTATATACAAAGTGACCACAAATATATGTTTGGAAAAGAGAATAAATTGCGAGGTAGGTGCATTATGTGCTGTGTGTGCAATTTGTTAAATGGACAGAATGAACCTCATATCTGCTCTATATGAAAGGAGATATTCAGCTGCTCTTTGTTTAGGATTATAATAGCTATACATTCAGTGTTTGCAATATAGGCAACATAATGTTATCCTTACAGCTCTGCTTTCCCAGCCAGTTTGCTGTTTATTGGCTTTCACTAGCCTGGACGACGTACATCACGGTAAACTGTTGCAGAAGGAGCCAAACATATGGCGCCAATAAGATTAATAGTTGGGAAACACATGAAAGATCAGACAGAAGACAAGGAAGCCATTCAGATCTTCTCTTACAATCAGTCTGGAATAATTTCCATGTTGTATAAAAACCATATATATGGGAAACAGACCAAGTGGCTTTGATAGTATGTTACAAAATAGCTCTTTCCCCTACAAATGTAATCCTGATATTTAATTATTCCTCATGTTTAAGCTGTTGAGGATGTGAATGTGACAATTTTACAAAATTGCCTCACACCATCGTTAAAATCGGAAATAAATCCCATTAACGTCACTTTTAAATAGTTTTGATTGTGTGTGTGTGTCTTTGTGTGTGTGTGTGTGTGTGTGTGTGTGTGTGTGTGTGTGTGGGAGTGTGTGTGTGTGTGTGTGTGTTTCACGTGAGTGTGCAAAAATAAAAAAAACAGCTTGCAATAATTTATACTTAAAAAGGCCCAAAGGGCTCTATGCCAAATTTTAGCAGTTTGTTAGGTGTGCCAGCACACTTCACACTGCAGGGAGGGCTAAACGTAAATTAGAAAACCATTTAAACATTGGCGATGGGCTCCCACCTGTTTACTTTTACCTTTCAACCAATTAATAGCTTACAGACTGGGTTACTTGTAGCAGGAGCAATCATGTACGTGTGAGTTCAGTGATACACATGCACACATGCAGAATATAATGCGTAACAGTGATGTGCTTATGTTAATGTGTGGATAGAGAGTGGATGCAGTGCACCTCACCCAATTTGCCGATGTCAGAGTCCAATCAAAAAGCCACAAATCTGATCACGCAATACATTGTCATTCACTCCCCGAACAGAACTGATTTAAAGATTTTATTCATTGAATCAAGCAAATGATGCACTCGTTCGACTCACCAGAGCGTCTATAAGGTCTTCTACCTGCTGTATTAAAACAGCATTAATCCATTTTTGTTTTGAGGTTTCTTTTTTCTCTTTCATCTGCTAGAGTACACATAATGTTTGCTACACTGGGCAAATCCTAAAGTGACAGGGCAGAAAGATGAGGTTAGGATAATAACAACTGGAAAGAAGACAGACATCATTACAAGCAATACATTTATATCCATTTTTAATTAGGTGGCTGGCTTTTCTCAGTCCACTGGGACCAGCTGACAGCCAAACTAGAAACTCTTCCCTTCTCTGAGTAACTGCAATCGTGCAGTGAGAGGTCAACCAGCTCAAGTCCTCAGCTCAGTTTAATCAGTGTTGACACGGGAGCACATTTACATTACATGACATGTTTCAACATGACAAGTGTTTGGGTGCCTCCTACTTATATTAGAAATATGTGCTACTGTACTCATTATCATATGTATATCACAAAAAATACAGTATATAGTAAAATGCACAATTCTGTGGGTGTGGCTTCCTTCTGACGGCAGCTTGGTCATAAATCATTATCTACATGTGAGGACATGCTCTGAGTCCAGTTTGCCAAAGTGCATCATAATGGAGCATTTTAGTTCAGTGCCGTCTTCTGTTTCAGAAAGACGAAGGAAACTCTGGGTTTTCTGTTCCAGGAAGAGCTAACTTTACCTCGGAGTCAGTCACCAGGGTAACAGCAGACTCACTCCCCCTCTCCTGCTACACTTAAAGCAGCTGTCTGACACTGTGTTTGATTTCCGTATTTATCCAGTTGATGCCAAAGCACATTTCAGAGCACATTAATCAGTTTGCACCTTTACAAATGAACTCCTGGTTTAATTTGTTTCTTTTTATCTTCAACATCAGAACTTTTACAATCAATGTAAGGACACATATCATGGTATGTGGTGGATTTATTATCATTATAAAGTGAAACAAATCAAAGAGTTAAAACAAAGTGAAACTAAGTTCTAAACACTTTTTTCTTTCGGCTGCTCTCTTTAGGTGTCACTGCAGTGGATCATCTGGCTCCATATTACCCTATCCCTAGTATCCTCTTTTCTCAACCCTCTGCACATCCTTCATTAGGTCCATTAACCTCCTCTGTGGTCTTCCTATTTCTCCCTTGCCTGGCAACACTATATATTTAAAATCCTTTGAACAATATATCCACTATCCCTCCTCTCCACAGGTCCAAACAATCTCATCCATGCCTCTCTAACTTTGTTTCCAAACCCATCTATCTGAGCTGTCCCTCTGATACACTCATTTCTAATTCTCTCCATTCTGGTCAATCTTAATGAAAAGTCAGTGCCACTGTGTCCAAACCATATATTATACAACTATCACTACCATCTTGTAAACACAAAGCCTCAAAAGAGAAAAACTGAAATTGGTGGTTCAATATCTGGTTGCTCCGGCATTGGGCAAGATACTGAACCCTGAGTTGTCCAGGTTTGTTAAATTGAGTGGGAATGTGTGGGAATGTCAGATAGACAGCATTAGCAAAAAGAATACATTGCTTTTATGAATGTGGGAAATTAGAGTAGAAAAGTGCTATATAGGAACCACTCCATTTACCTCCTAATGTGGATACTTTATCACTTTAAAATGACCATTTTCTTTAGCTATACCACATTGCCACAGCCTGTTCATCAATGCCAACCAGACCACATATTTTGCAGAAGCTGGAAACACCACTGATAGCAGCAATTTTGGTATTCATCACTGAATACCAAGCAGTACGTGAAGCAGTATGAAAAACTTGGCACCATCCACTCTAGCACATCCCCAGCTTCTACCAGAGAAGGCTTTAATGCAGAGCTATTAAAATACCTATGCATGTGGTAAAAAAGACTCACGAATTAATAGCAGATCTAGCTGTGGTATTCCTGCACCGCTGACAATGGTGTGGTTTCATACAGATTGCACGTGAATGGTCCAACTATCTACACATTCTGCATTTAGTCACAAAGAAAGTTCAGCTTACTGTCATATAATGTCAAGAGGTGACTTGGCCAAAAGTCATAGCTTCCCCTTAAGATGAAAAATCCAACAGCTCTGAGTAAAACAGACACAACCACTTGACTCATGTAAAAGATCACAGTGAAAGCACATGTACTGCAGTTTTTCCTAACATGACTTAATCACAGCCAATTACTGAGTTTAATGGCGGCTACATTGAGTTTTCCATTACCGTGTACACTTACCTAGTATAGTGAGAGTCAAAAAAACACCAGTTAAAGCTCCTGCAACACCACACAAGCGTTTTGAATTACGTATTTCTGCTAAATTGACCTTTATCAGGTTAATGACGGGTGGGGCTATGGTAATAAATCTAGAGGTTATAGCTTATACCTTAGGATAAGTCTAAAGGCTGAATTGGATAATGTGTTGAGAAGAAATATTTGGATCAGTTTTCAGCTCCTGACATCTTATTAACAGCTACATCATCTAAACCTCTTTTCACTCATGAACTAAAAAACTGTAGAGTCACTTAACGTGCCATTTTACAACCATCTCTTCATGCCGTGTTGCCTCTATTCACCCTTAGTTGGTCATTACTGTGCATGAAATTGCCCTTCTCACTCCGGTGTGAAAACTGCTTCCCCACTCAGTGCTCATAAATTATCTGAAGAGAGAAAAGGAGGGGCCGCAGTGGTTTTCTGTTACTCTAACAAATTGGTGCGTTTTGTTGAAGAGAGAGAGAGAGAAGATAGTTAAAGGGTGGGAGAGAAATAGAGGGATGATGGGAGGGGAAGATGAGTAAGTGTTAGGTCTTTTGCATGAACAGCCTTTGAAACAGCGCATCTCAGTTTACATCAGGAGTTTGAACCAGATGTTAAACAAATCTCTCTTTCTCTTTCTTCTTGTTCAAGTCACATTCATTTCTGTCTCTACATTCGGTATGCGGTTCTGTTGTTGGGCTTATGTACAAGCGTTGAGAAAAGCAAGGGTCCAAATCAGCTTCTGATCAAGGTTATTATTAAAACTAAACTAAAGGCTAAAACTACATGTGAAAAAGCATTTTAGTTAACTAAAATAGAAATAAAAACTAGACTTTTAAAAAAATTATTACTTGGCTGATGAGTCATTAAAAGATATGTGTATTGGATGTTTACAATACTATAAGACACTATGAGCCAGCTGCTATGAAAAAAAAAGTTTTTATTGTAATATCTGTACTCATTTTCCAAAATGTTGTCTCTGCCACATGCCCCCCATACAGACATAATTGATAAGACTAAAACTAATACTGAAACTAACTAAAACTAAAGTTTTTCTGCAAGGGTTGTTTGAGTTGGTAAAGGATAGCTAGATGCATATTTATTTAGCCTTCTGTATAGATGTTTTTTTGGTATCGGTAATTCCCTTTGATAGACAAGTTATTATTCACTGTTACAAGAATCAGAACAGGAAAGCCAAGTACTGGGTGTGACAGGAATTTGGGAGAAACTACTTCATACCACCATCGCCGAGTCTTTTTTTCATTTTAGCAAAGTTCATAGTTCATGTATACTTTAAGTTCTGTATACTTTAATAAATTCAGAAAGGGGAGGTCAGTGCCTTTATTATGACTTCCAAGAACTTATTATGTCTTATTAAACTTTTTATAAGACAAAGTAAAGATGGGAAAGTACTTACATCTGGTGGGAAAAAAATGTTGCAGTGATGAGTTTTGTGTTTTTTAGTTTCAAGAAACATGTTGAAATTTGTTTTATGGTTATTTGCAAAAGAAGTATGATTGTAAGCCAAGCATGTGCTGGAGCGATCGTGGCTCAAGAGTTGGCAGTTCATCTTGTAATCGGAAGGTTGCCGGTTCGAGCCCCGGCTCGGACAGTCTCGGTCATTGTGTCCTTGGGCAAGACACTTCACCTACCACCTACTGGTGATGGCCAGAGGGGCAGATGGCGCGATATGGCAGCCTCGCTTCTGTCAGTCTGCCCCAGGGCAGCTGTGGCTACAACTGTAGCTTGCCTCCACCAGTGTGTGAATGTGAGAGTGAATGAATAGTGGAATTGTAAAGCACTTTGAGGTCAAAGGAGCTTGCAAAGAAAAACATCTGGACTTCTTTAAGTTGCTTGAAGACGTTTCACCTCTCATCCGAGAAGCTTCTTCAGTTCTAAGGTCAAATGGCAGAGAGTCCCAGATTTAAACCAGTGGGAGTTTTCCCCCAAAGAGGGACAAAGGACCCCCTGATGATCCTCTAATCACCTGAGCCGTGTGAAAATGGGTGTGGGTCCCAATCAGCCAGGGTTTCGGGTGAGCTCATTATGAAACCTGGCCCCACCTTATCATGCGATTTCCTGAGGTCAGATGGCCCAGGATGTGAGTGGGCGTTAAGGCGTCTGGGGAGGGAACTCAAAACTGGATTATAGATGGCAGACATTTGGTGTCGTAAACCACCGCCTCAAAGATGGTCGCTCATATTAAATGTGTGTGTGTGTGGATAGATAGATAGATAGATAGATAGATACTGTGTAAAATGCATTCTTTGGTGCTTTTAAAGCAACAACAAAAAGTCTTCTAGCATAACTACAGGCTTAAGTTTGGACATAAATTTTTACCCATCACACCATGTGAACACAGGCAGACTGTGGTGTCTGCTTTTGTTTCTGAAAACCAATCACACTATGATAGAAAACAGCTGCTTTGTGTGTGTGTGTTTACCTCAGTAGAAATAAACCAAAGACAATGTCAAACTGTCTTGAAACACATGGACAGCATACAGATTGAGTGTTAAGTGATTCCTTTGGATCATTTTTTGCTGTATAGAGCTTAGCTTGGTCATATCTGCAGTTGTATATGAAAGCATAAGATAGTATTATGTCTTTGCATAAATACATCAGAGGAAGTATGGATATGTGTTTGCATGCAATACTTACTACTTTGCAGGGGGCTTTACACATCTAACAGTTACCAAAAAGACTGTGTAAAACATGACTGCATATAGTAACTCATGCACACACACACATTTCTATGCGCACTCAGACAGTGTGGGTGGGATGGCTGCAGGAGCAGATTCACTCTTACAGTTTGATCACATCATTCAGTTGCCTGGCAGGGTAAACGCTATTAAATGCTGAGAATCCAAACTGTTCTCTGTGTGTCTGTGCATCCGTGTTTGTCAGAGAATAATGTCGCCTTTCAATCCACTTGCAAACATTTCAAACATTTAAAGGTGGGGTTTTGCTATATTTTTTGTAAAGATAATCAAAAATCAATTATTTCAATATACAGTATCTGTGACTACAAAGCTGCACAGACTCTACAATCACTCACAGAGTTGCTTAGTTGCATGGATGCCAGCCCTCTCACAGTACCACCAGTGTGTGTTTAGTGAGGTTTATATAAGCCGCTTCCAATGTTTATTCTTAAATATAGTGATATATACAGAATTGTTATGAATGTCTATTAGCCACAGACATTAAGGTTCATAAGAGCTACTATTAAACCAGACAGTACTCAGTGGTGCCTAATGCAAGTCTGATAATACTGTTGCACAATAAGTAAGAGCTAGATCCCAGGGTTGGAGGAGAAATTATGATCATCATTGTTTCATTGCTTATTAATATGTAAAAGCTCATTAGATGTACAATTTGGTGATGACTATCACTGTGAAACGAGTACACCACTAGTTTAGCATTGCATCCTGACCAATGTATACCAAACTCATAGTTTTAAAACAAGAAGGATAAAAAAAATGCAGCAACATGTATTTGTTTTCCCTGCCGTTTCCTTCCTTTGCTTTGTTAATTTAGTATCTCATCATCAGACATGAGGACGTTCAAGTTCCGTATTAAATAAACAGGTTTCACTGATGTTATAAAAGACTGTTCATTGTGCCAATTTTAAAACAATAGCTTAGATTCATCCTTATTTTTTCAATTACCCGTTATATTTGCAGCGAGAAACACATTGAGAGAGACTGACAGGTATTACGTAACTATGTATTTGTGTTTTTGAGACTCTTCCAGTAACTTCCAGTAATTCATGGACGCTGCTGTATTCCTGCCATGAAGTCCAAAGAAATCCACCCTCACTCACAAGCTTGGATGCATCCATCGTATGCATACAGTACACTTACAAGCAAATTGCCTCACAGAGGAAAGCGTGCATGTGCGCATGCACATGTGCATGCATGCACACATGCACATGTGCATGCACCCACAGCTGTGAAAGTTTAGTTTGGATTTCCATGAACATACAGCAGAGGCAAGCCTCCAATCTCCTCTCCCAGCACAGGAGACGGCATCTGCCAAAACCAACACAGGGTGATTGTGTGTGCATCTGTGCATCTGTATGTTGTGCAAAATAGTATTTTGTATCTACATGTGAAATAATTCACATGCATTTGTGTATGTGCATGCTTTTTTATGAACAGGACAGCTTCCCAAAAATGTGAAAAGTGACTAATACGATCCTTTGTTTTATCCTTATTCTCCCAGTCTCTCCCTTGCTCTCTGCTAGCTCAGTATTGTAATGCAGTAATTATCCTCAGTGTAAGATTTATGGAATGGGTTACACTAGCAATGATGCTCATGCAGACTGTTGGAGAGGGAGCGAGACTCATGTTACACAGCATGGTTCCACTTAACACCACCATCAACACATGACTGAAAAAATAATGCTGACTAAACAGTATATAAGTCATTAGCTGTAAGCTATCAAACAATTTACTGCTCACATGTGTATGCAGGACTCTGTATCTGTGTGTTTGCTGTGCAAATATTGAATCTGTATGTATTACGGATTCTGATTCATAAAGATTAGAAGGGCTTTTATTTTTTGCCGTAAACGTCACTGAAACATTCTTAGCTTTTCCTGCATTGTCAGGTTAAAACAGGTGACCTAAGCAATGTTTTCTCTGGTTTAAATGTAACATACAATAGCCATTTTGATAAGCTGTTACTCACTTCTCAATAGAAATAATGTGAATACTACTAAAAATCATCATCATTAACATCACAAAGCCTCAGTATTAGTTGTTATCAACAAAACAAATGTTCACTATGCCAGCACTGCACGTTGTATTACATTTGTTAGGAAAATGCATTTGTAGATTGAGCAGCAGAGTTGCAAATGTTGATTTCGCCCTTGAATGACTTGTCTGTTATTCATATTTATATTTATTCTGTTATTGACTGTTTTTCTGGTACCCCAGTGCTGACAATCTGGTGCCTGATCAGCACCTGATTAGCTGCACCTGTGAGCAGCGGTCACCTTTGACTGATCTGGCTATAGGGCAAGTTCAAGCTGATATTTTGCAACATCAAACAAAAGCCAACAGCAGAATAAGCATTAGCAAAGAAGACAAGTTTCTGATGGGTGCAACTCACATGATCAACCCTGCTGCTCAACCCACAAATGCATTTTCCTTACAAACAATTCACATGAGCACCATTTAAGGGAAAATAAACAGGCTTTCTAACAGTATAAGACTTATTGCCAACAAACGTAACAAACACAAATCTTCATACTTTTTGTACTAAATTTAATTTAAAATACATCATGTACTTTGAAACGAAAGGTTAAAACAGTCTTTATTAAAGGTCTAATATAATAAAACTATCTCTCTGTCTAAAGAGAAACAAAGACTGTAGGAAATCTTACATGAAGACTTAATGATGTAACAAAATTTCTTACCATGATGAATGTTGTCAAATGTTTGTTATATGGGCTGATATAATTTGGATTTGTCTGTTTTTGTTTTTTTCTAGACAGCTTTATTTTGTGTTTGATGAGACTAATGAAGTTGATTAAAGACATTTGCTTCAATGAGAAACAACAGCACACATCTTGTCCACCAGGTTTTTCCAGAACTCTTTTTTTGTTTGTTTGTAATGTTGAATTTTGTGAACATGGGTCTGACTCAGCTACAGGACTCAGACAGTGGGCAGGGGAGGTGGCCAGTGGATTATTGTTTATAAGATTGAGATTTGATCCTCACAGAGTTCTGCACTTTCTGCTTTTCTAGAAACCCTCCTCAGCTTAGACCAAGCAACTTCCCCGACATGTTTACGACTGCAACCTACATCTTTTCATTGCAAAAATGAGACCAGAGGAAAACTGTAAGCCACTTTGTCACACTGTATGGTGAACAAAGGTTTTTCTAGGACTCTAGGACTTTAATTTTGTTAACATTACACAAAATTCACACTATACAGTGTATATTGCGTAACAAAGCTAATCTGTGTTTTGTCATGCCCAGTGTTGGTCAAGTTACTTGAAAAAAGTAATTAGTAACTAATTAGCGATTACTTCCCTAAAAAAGTAATCCCGTTACTTTACTGATTACTTATTTTCAAAAGTAATTAATTACTTAGTTACTTTTTAAAAACACGATTTGCAACCTGAGTAGGTGATAAAGCGATAGATCTTTCAGCCCAATTCTACTTTTTCTGCATAATCCATCATACAAAATGTATTCAAATGGAAAAGTCTCTTTTTAAAACTTGTTTTATGCATCAAGCAAAAATTTCATTATATGCAACATTCTCTGACTGGAAGAAATTTGTTTAACATTTAAACTTATTTTCTGCACATTCCAGCACATAAAATATTTTTTTTCTGTGTGTTTACACTCACTCTTTCAAATAGATGCAAGTAAAACACAGTAGAAAATAAATAACATCAAAGACTAGCGGTCCTGTTGCTCTATTTTCACCTGTAAAGCAGGAGTGGCGTAGGCGGAGGTTTACCCTGGTGCAGGTGTGCCGCGCGGTCAGTGAAGAATCCGCGAGTTTCTCTGTGAATTTCCCATTACGTCGTTGCGCACTCGGTGCTTGCTTGGAAGTTTAGGGGTTTTTTTCGCTGTAAAAAGAAGTTTTCTTCCCACGCACATGGACGCTAATGTTTTTGTCACTTTTTATGGAATCAAACTCAAAGTAAGGTCAGTACTTCCACGCTTTAAACGCTGCACGCTCATACTCTCTCCCACAATCGATATTGATCCATTGTTGATCTGCACACAGCTGTTGTCTACGCGCACTCGCTTACGTCACTGTCGATGAGACATTCTCGCAAAAAAATCACGGTTTTAGTAACGCAGTAACGCAGCGTTCCTACGGGAAAGTAACGTAATCTAATTACCGTTTTTGCAATAGTAATCCTTGATTCCATAAAAAGTGACAAAAACATTAGCGTCTGTGCGTGGGAAGAAAACTTTTTACAGCGAAAAAAACCCCCTAAACTTCCAAGCAAGCACCGAGTGCGCAACGACGTAATGGGAAACTCACAGAGAAACTCGCGGATTCTTCAACTGACCGCGGCACACCTGCACCAGGGTAAACCTCCGCCTACCCCAGTCCTGCTTTACAGGTGAAAATAGAGCAACAGGACCGCTGAGTCTTTGACTTTATTTATTTTCTGCTGTGTTTTACTTGCATCTATTTGAAAGAGTGAGTGTAAACACAAAAAATATTTTATTTTATGTGCTGGAATGTGCAGAAAATAGGTTTAAATGTTAAACTAATTTATTCAAGTCAGAGAATGTTGCATATAATAAAATTTTTGCTTGATGCATAAAGTTAAAAGATTAAAACTGATAAAACAAGTTAAAAAAAGAGACCTTTCCATTTGATTACATTTTGTATGATGGATTATGTAGAAAAAGTAGAATTGGGCTGAAAGATCTATCGCTTTATTACCTCTTTGTAAATCGTGTTTTTAAAAGGTAACTAAGTAACTAAGTAATTAATTACTTTTGAAAATAAGTAATCAGTAAAGTAACGGGATTACTTTTTTGGGGAAGTAATTAGTTACTGATTACTTTTTTCAAGTAACTTGACCAACACTGATCAGCAGTCCTGCATTTAAGGCCACCCCCCACCCCCCCATGGAGCGCACCGCTCCAGCTATCCAAGTAAACATATCACTAGTAACGCCTCACCCTGCGTCCCTTATCATCTGCCAGTCAATAACCTGATTCTTCCTCTGCTGCAGTGGACTCTGCGACTCTCGCTCCCTACCCAGTTCACGTGCCTAAGATTCCATAAGTAACAAAGACTTTGCATTCTTGTGCATCAACCCCATGTACCAGCCTACAGAACTTGTGACACAACCAGTCCCAACAGATGGCTGCCCCTCCCTGAGCCTGTTACTACATGAATTTTCTTCCTGTTAAAAGGGAGTTTTTCCTTCCTACTGTTGCAAAGTGTTTGATCACAGGGATCATTTGTCGGGGTGTTCTCCCAAATACTATAGGGTCTTTACCTTAGAGTACAGAGCATCTTCAGACAACTTATTTGGCACTCTGTAAATAAACCTGAATTGAATTTTTCTGTCTTTATTTTGCTCCTTACCTTTTATTATAGATGTTTTCCACTCGGTCCATGTCTTTTTAAGATAAGAGTTAGGAATCTCTTGTAGATCTTTAAATACAAAGAGTATTGATTTATACTGGATCATGTAATGGACAGGAAGCCAGTACAAGGTTGACAAAACTGTAGTAATACAATGTCTCCTTTTTGTCCCAGTTAGTAATCTGGCCACAACATTTTGGACTAATTGTAGACAAGCCATAGATGACTAACTCTAGTATACACTGAATTACAGTAGTCCAGTCTAGATATAAGACAATCCTGTATAATTCTTTCCAGAATGATTTTTTTAAAAAAGCTTTTAGTCTGGAGGTTTTCCTAAACTGGAGGAAACTGGTCTAGCATTAATTTGTCAAATTTCACATTTGTGTCAAAGATTATTTCAAAGTTTTTACCATAAGAGGAGTTACAGATTGCAGGTTTTTATTCAGTCTCATCATAGGTTGCCCAAGCATTTTGATAAGTTTACCACAGTTTCTTCAGTCTCTGTAATCCCAGGCTCACACCGTCATATTGATCATAATTCTACTGCACAACTTTTTGTTCATTTGGTATTTGAAGATGGTATCTGATAGTTCCTTAAGTTACTCTCTGTTGCTGCTCAGTTTAGATTGCTTTTTGATAGTCATTAACTGGTGAATTAAAATAATGCAGAGCTTAGATTTTGGCAACAAAAAAGGCATCTCAGTATCTTGGTTGTCTAACAACATGCAGCTGTAAAACATTACCAATGTTTAAGCTCAAATTAACAAATTATTCATCTGTTATTTAGATATGCAGATAATGACTTGAAATGGCTTTTAAACAACTTACAGTCATCAGTGATATATACCAATAGACTTATTATTTATTAAATAGTATGTACTTAAATGAGTCAGCAAATTATTGATGTATCATTAATTATTTAAGAGATTCTATTTAACAACAACAAAAAAAGGGTTAAAAACTGTATTTCATACTATACCTTTGGCATAATCAAAGTGCTTTATCCCATAGTGGCTACTGCCTCCTTTCTCCTTCACATCTTCACTCCTGACCTACTTTTTGCTTCACTCCCTTCAGTCTAATCAATCAGAGCCAACACACAGCTCTGTGGTGGTATCAGCTTTCACAGATCTACTCAAAAACACTCCCAACAATAGAAATTAGTCATGAAGAGTTATAAAAAAGAAAACAAATGGGAGTACATGGCTTAAAAGCCAGACAGAGTGATTGTGCAATTCTTGTGTTGATGCAACATTCTGGATGTGCATGTATGCTTGCACACGCACACACACACACAAGACACACACACACTAATTAATTTCTTAAACATTTAACATACCTCTTTCTAACATTTACCCTAACCATAAGCCCCAAACCAAATCTGCACTCTGAAACTAAAAGGAGTAGTTTAACATTTTGAGTATTTGCGTTGATGAACACCACTTTCATTGCTCTCCATTAAACCTCTCTATTCAAACTACATCATCTCCTGTTCACCACTGTCTAAACGTGTTAATAATAGGACAGAAAAGTATCTGAGGATTCATCTTGAGCATCTACTATATAAACTTAATTTCATAGCATCAAAAATTTTGTCTTTTTTTTTAAGAAACAGCTTAAAAAAAAAGGAATAGAACTCACTCCGACTGTGTGAATCGGTTAAAAAAGAAACCTATTGCAAGGTTCAGGGCTGCTTATTCAGTGGGCCTAAGTGTACGCCCAGCTGAAGTGCCCTTGAGCACAATTCCTGTGTAAATCAAACACAGGTTAACAGATGAGACCGTCCTACAGTTCTAGAAAGACTGACTCTCTCCAGCTTTTCAAACTTTTCTCACAGTTATCGAGGAGGAACACCCTGGTGTGTATCTCTCTGCCAGACCTCTACACATGCAGGGCAGACAGCAATGCTCTTGCACTCACGTGCACACACACACACACACACACCATGTAGTGGATGCAGTAAGTCACGCCCTGCGAGTCAGCCAGATTTTTAATAAATGAACAATTTCTCATTATTTTGCACATTTTTGAATGCACATTCAGTTTGATTATTAAACAGAAACAACAACACTCGGCCTAACTTATTTTTGTTATTTTAGCTAGCCTCTGGTAGCTTGGCAGATGTTGGTTAAGGAGACAGCAGCAGACAATTGAAAGTGGTTTAAGAGGTCATTCCAGGGTTAAAGTCAAGCAGGGTGGGTCTGTTTTTCTCTGCCAGGAAAACGTCAGAACTCACATCTGGAAACTCTCCGTCAAAAAAATCACCTTTATTTTGATTCCTTACGGTACGGTATATAAGCCTCGTCAACTTCAATTGTAAAAGACAATTTGGTAGATTCAGATTGTTGACAGTCTGCTTATCCTGATTCACGTGAAGCATTCATCTGGCATTTAGTTTAAAAAAAGGGCGGAATCAACCCCAGTTCCACATCACTACTGAGGAACGATACAGATGTCAAAAAAACGTCAGCTATGATAAAACAGCAAAGACAATTAAAGGCAACGGGCGGCCTCAGTGGAAAACAGGTTTTATCACCAGAGCCGGCTGTGAGGCAAGCGGTCTGAGCAAGCAGTCAACCATGATGATAAGGAGGGTAGCAGAAGATACGGTAGTTTGTTTGATTTGGATGACCTGGCTCTGGCATCTGCTCATGGCTGGCCTGCTAAAATAAGGTTAAGAGAGCCAACAAGACACATGTTTGTAAGAAACAGACCAAGACAAACAGAATGACGACGATAGGAAAGTACACACGCAGGAAAGTATACACAGAGAGCCTCAAGACAGTAGGTTTGCTGACCTGCTGAACGTATTCAGTATATCAGGCTTCACTTCCAAAAATTACTCCATGGTTTGTATCTGATCAGCAATCTCGCAAATAAAAAAGCGCTCACTCAATGGAAGTATCTCTTATTACTTTTATTTATTTATTATTGATTGCTACCACACATTACAAGGGATCACATTTGCAAGAGGTTTAGAATTATTGAAAACAGTAACTGCAGACAATCCCACCCACGTCCTGTGGGAATCCAGCCGGTGACGGTTCACTCTGCCTGGCAGCCAGCCCAAAATAACTGTCTGGATTGAGGATTACAAAGTTGTGTGAAATTTGAAAGAAACGAACAAATCAGCAGTGCAGCTGGACCAGCACTTAAATTATGGTTAGTGCAATTTGGCCCTCATGTTGATTGTGGTTCCAGGGCAGGTCCTGTGAACGGGATTACTGTACGAACCCAGAGTAACATTTGGATAGAACTGTGCTTTGCAATAATGCGAGGATCAGCAAAAGGGTGGAGGCCGATGTGTAGCACTTTGTGCGTCTACTGATTTGACAGTTTGCTGTATGTGCTGGTCCCTTTGTATAAAAAAGGTTTTAGGTCCTTAAATAAACTGTTTCACAGTGACCCAGGAGAGATACAGGACTGTGCAAAACTCTTGAGTCACCCCTCATTAATCTTTTGCTTTCAAAGAGCCAGAGTTTCTTGTAATTTTTTTAAAGTGGTCTTGAGCAATAGTTCTCCAGGCTTTCTGCTGTTGGCTGCTTTTTCACTCATTTTTGGCCCAGTCCTGTTCATGACGATTTTAAGACAATGTTTTTTCTGTTTGTGAAGTCACTTGACACTAACCTGTGAATAATTCAAGCATGGTATCTTTAGGCACTTTGTTTCTGGCAGCCTATTGGAAAAACATAAGATTCATTTCCATTTCTTTAGTTGAATCTATGAAATCTATAAAATACTATCTTTGCACCAACATTGTGATTCCCATAGCTAATTAGACCTAATCTTGTCATATCTCTGCATGGTGTGCGGTGCGTCCTTGCGTAAGCTTTACAACTAAAAGACAAAAGCAGCTGGCCTAGTGGCAGATGAACAGTATCTGAAAGTCACATCATTAAGAAACAGGAAAAAATCAAACCAAGACCTCACACAAGACCTGAGAGATGCAGCTGGTCCTATAGTTCATCCAGTTACTGTTCACTGAAGCCTCATCAAAACTGCCTTTTGCTAACCCCCCGCCAATCTTCTGACTTTGACTTATGTAGCATCTCATACAGGACACAATGTGTTTCATGTTTATTTAATGTTTAAGCAGATATTGTTCAGTATTTACAGATTCTTAAAGATCTGTTCAGGTTCTAAACTGATTTTTCCCCTAATGAGAACACACTTTGGCCAGCCATATGGGTAAGACCTAGAAACCAGCCTGCAACCTGCTGACGATCTCAACAGGAGTGTAGTTTGCAAACAGTCAGCATCTTCCACAGAAACTATGCGTGACTGTGGGAACCTGGTAGAGGCACCAATTGCAAGGAGGCTTTGGCTATGTACCTCTTGTGTTTTACCGAGCAGTGGTATTCAACCTCCTTCAACCATTTGCAAACCAGTCAGGGAATACACACTTCTCCCTACCAACTGCTGGATACCATGGGTCACTGACTAGTCTTAAACCAGCATGACTGGGACTTAGAAATTGACATAACAGCAACTACTTGTAACAAGCTGGTTGCAATACTCATTCTTCCGATCAGCAAGAAAGATCTACAATGTAAAGTAAAAAATTAAAAGTGACAGTAAAAAGTCCAAAATTGATACTTTTTGTCTATGATTTTTTTTTCCCACATATTTCTAATGCAATCCAGTGGGCTGGACTGGACCCTGTGGCTGGCTATGCTGGCAAGTTTCTTTGCTCTCCCCTGCTGTTCTTCATCTCGCAGCTTAGTGTGGGTGCTTCATCTTGTTACGGTTACTCCCTTCAATAATTCAAACTGATTTGAAAATTACAAAAATGACAATTACTTTTGTTGTAACTTTTTTCAACAAACAATAAGTACTAAACTCAACGAAAAACACATTGCATTTCCTTTAAAAAAAAAAGTCAGTCATGTTTTAACAGTTAATCTTTATTTATGTCATGCTTTCATTACCATTAACTATACTTAATTTCTTTAAAAAACAAAGGCAGACATGCAGTTCATATAAATGCAAAAATGTAAATATTGTAATAAACTTGGGAAAGGTTCAGAAATCAATGTGTAGCTTAATTCATCAATTTAACGTTTATTTAAATGGAAATCTTTCAGATTACTACTTGAAGCATTACAACACAAAAAGACCACAGGCTCATCCAAGATTTTTGTTTTGCTCCATCTTTTTTTTTTTAACCAACACTTAATCATTATATTATTATAGACAGCGGAAACATAAGACTTCACACTCCAAATATTTTGGGCTAAATGGCAAGACAAGAGAGACCCTGAGATCAATGGCCTCAGTCTGAAACATGATGTAAAGGTTCACCTGAAGGACTCAAAGACAGGTGATTGTGGAAAAAGAAATGCAGTTACAGAATACACAGTGCATCACAGTTTGTTGCATTTGGGGCTGTACAGCTGTAGACCAGTCAGGGTGCTCATGCTGACCCCTGCCCACCCTTGAAAACACTACTAAGCATGTGAGCAACAGAACTGGACCGCTGATGGCAGAAGGTGGTCTGGTCTGACCAATCATATTTTCCTTTACATGGTCAGTAGCGTGTGTGTCACTCACTTGGGGAACACCTGGGACCAGCATGCACTCTGGGAAGAAAGCGAGCTAGCAGAGGCAGTGTGATGCTTTGGGCAGTGTTCTGCTGGGAAACCTTTTGTCCTGTCTTCCATACTTTCATGTACCATGGCTGCAGACCATGTACACTCTTTCATGGAAATAGTATTTCCTGATGATGTGGGTTTCAGGTATTGACACAGCCACCATATTTCACAGATCTGAATCCAACTTAGCATTTGTGGGATATACTGGACAAACAAGTTCAATCCATATCGAGGATATGCGAGGCCCCACCTCGCAACTTACAGGATTTAAGTGAACTGTTGCTAACATTTTGGTGCCAGATACCACAGCACACCTTCAGGGCTCTAGTGGAGTCAAAGCATCAGGGCTGTGTTGGAAGGAAAAAAGGGACCAACACAATACACACAATGTTATAAACGATAAGTGTATATTAGGATGAATTAATTTCTCATTATTGCCAGTCATTATCAATAAGCACCCACTGTTGCAAGAGGGGCTGTATGACGAATACTGCACTTGAAAGACCTGCAATAACTCTACCTGTCTGGCAGTTTTTGACCAGTGGGAGGAGGGGTGTGAACAAAAAGCCTTGAGAAACAAACTTTTGACGGCAAAGCTTCGAGTTTCATGGAGCTTCATTTCACCATGAGCTATACCACCGCTGAAGTAGGTTAACAATCTGGGAGCAAGTAGTGGTGGAAGCCAGGTTCAAATGCTGTGTTGACTATGGATGAGAAACAGGTGTTCCTACCCAGGTGTCCTGATACCATGCCCACACTCAGACAGGATGAGGAGAGAAAGAGAGAAAGGCAGGTGTTGCACCAATGAGAGTGGAGAACATGACAAATTATATCAATCACAATAATATCATATCAAGCCATGTGTTGAAAAGGAAAGCATTCTTTAAGTCCTGTCAAAGTGAGTGCTGTGTGTGGGAGCTCTTTGGAGGTATGAGGCACAAGATTTATCGCACTTCTTTTGAAGTCAAAATATCTGTCAAGGTTGTTTCTGATTTATTCAGAAAACATTGTGTTTGCACACAAAAACAGATGTGTGAAGAAAATGAAGCATGAGATGAAAAAAAGAAAGTAAGCAGAGCCAAATAAAGAGAGTAATCGAGCAGTGGTTATCTGATGAATAGGCTGCATTTCAGACAGACAGGAAACCCCCCAAAACCTCAAGTGCTACTCTTTGTAATCCGACTCAGCATCTTGGTAGCTTGGACCATGTTTTACAAAATCTGGTTCTAGCTCCATCATAGACCATGGAGCAGGTATGGAAAGCTGTAAAATCCAATTCATTTTGAGATGGAATGGCAAGTGAAAAACAGGGAGCAGGCCAACTGATGTGACAGAAAGAGGAAGTTACTTGTTAAGTGTGAATGTGGAGTGCTAAAAACAGACAAAACATTGCAACTGTGTTTTGAGAAAGCGATCTCGGAATGATTCCCATGGTCACACCAGTGAAACCAAATCCTGGCAGGCAGAGGGAGAGACTAAATACTAGTGGGAACAGAAAGGTTGGATTATTATTTAACCTTGGTTGTTTTACAGACCATTAACCATTAATTTCAACTAAAATACAAGCTCTCTGTCATTAACAACACTTTAGTCCTGTCAACTGAGAAAAATAGGGATTAGTTAGTGTTATGTTGTTTCGAGCTTAATTTTTGCGACATTCTAGTTTAGTCAGTTATTTCATTTATTCAGTAACCACCTACCAAGTACAATACATAGGAACACTTAGGACCAACATTAATTTTGCTTGTACCATCTGCGATATTAACAAAACACTTTTAACTTCTTGACTCTGCAACTTACTTCCTTTACTTCCAACTACCAGATGTACGTGACAAGATTGAGCTAAAAAGCATCCCCTAGCAACGTTTGCTTTGTATTCTCAATGCAGGAAGATACTATACAGGGAGTGCAGAATTATTAGGAAAATGAGTATTTTGTCCACATCATGCATGTTGTCTTACTCCAAGCTGTATAGGCTCGAAAGCCTACTACCAATTAAGCATATTAGGTGATGTGCATCTCTGTAATGAGAAGGGGTGTGGTCTAATGACATCAACACCCTATATCAGGTGTGCATAATTATTAGGCAACGTCCTTTCCTTTGGCAAAATGGGTCAAAAGAAGGACTTGACAGGCTCAGAAAAGTCAAAAATAGTGAGATATCTTGCAGAGGGATGCAGCAGTCTCAAAATTGCAAAGCTTCTGAAGCGTGATCATCGAACAATCAAGCGTTTCATTCAAAATAGTCAACAGGGTCGCAAGAAGCGTGTGGAAAATAACTGCCCATGAACTGAGAAAAGTCAAGCGTGCAGCTGCCAAGATGCCACTTGCCACCAGTTTGGCCATATTTCAGAGCTGCAACATCACTGGAGTGCCCAAAAGCACAAGGTGTGCAATACTCAGAGACATGGCCAAGGTAAGAAAGGCTGAAAGACGACCACCACTGAACAAGACACACAAGCTGAAACGTCAAGACTGGGCCAAGAAACATCTCAAGACTGGTTTTTCTAAGGTTTTATGGACTGATGAAATGAGAGTGAGTCTTGATGGGCCAGATGGATGGGCCCGTGGCTGGATTGGTAAAGGGCAGAGAGCTCCAGTCCGACTCAGACGCCAGCAAGGTGGAGGTGGAGTACTGGTTTGGGCTGGTATCATCAAAGATGAGCTTGTGGGGCCTTTTCGGGTTGAGGATGGAGTCAAGCTCAACTCCCAGTCCTACTGCCAGTTTCTGGAAGACACCTTCTTCAAGCAGTGGTACAGGAAGAAGTCTGCATCCTTCAAGAAAAACATGATTTTCATGCAGGACAATGCTCCATCACACGCGTCCAAGTACTCCACAGTGTGGCTGGCAAGAAAGGGTATAAAAGAAGAAAAACTAATGACATGGCCTCCTTGTTCACCTGATCTGAACCCCATTGAGAACCTGTGGTCCATCATCAAATGTGAGATTTACAAGGAGGGAAAACAGTACACCTCTCTGAACAGTGTCTGGGAGGCTGTGGTTGCTGCTGCACGCAATGTTGATGGTGAACAGATCAAAACACTGACAGAATCCATGGATGGCAGGCTTTTGAGTGTCCTTGCAAAGAAAGGTGGCTATATTGGTCGCTGATTTGTTTTTGTTTTGTTTTTGAATGTCAGAAATGTATATTTGTGAATGTGGAGATGTTATATTGGTTTCACTGGTAAAAATAAATAATTGAAATGGGTATATATTTGTTTTTTGTTAAGTTGCCTAATAATTATGCACAGTAATAGTCACCTGCACACACAGATATCCCCCTAAAATAGCTAAAACTAAAAACAAACTAAAAACTACTTCCTAAAACATTCAGCTTTGATATTAATGAGTTTTTTTGGGTTCATTGAGAACATGGTTGTTGTTCAATAATAAAATTATTCCTCAAAAATACAACTTGCCTAATAATGCTGCACTCCCTGTAGATGTGGACAGGTCAGTGCAAACTAGCAACTAGCTGTGTAATGAACATAAATTCTCTTTTTTCTCACACAGCACCTTCTTCCTGTTTTTACTTTTGTTGCTCCTGGAAGGAACCATCTGGCGATCAGCCTTAACATTACTAAAGCTAAACTAACTAGCTCACCTCCCAAAAGCTAGTTCTGCAGCATTCTTGAAAGAGAACACAAACTCAATTGCATGGGTCCATTAATATAAAATATGCCTTAAATAAATAATGCTACATCTCCAGTTCCAGTGGTTCTGCTAAATTCTCAAGCAATACAGAACTATCACATGCTAGCAAGTGTCAGTCACTTATTACCATAAACCTACCCAGGAGCCTAAACTTTAAATAGTTTCCACAAATATGTGGAAAAGACTGGTTTTAATCTCCTATTTTTAACACAAGCCCATGTAACGTCTTTAAATAATATGCAAAAAAAGGCACTAGTAGCATTAGCTTCCTAGTTTAGTCACTGTTATCTCCAAAATTATTCTTATACTATGCTTCACTAAGTCATAGGCTAAACGTGAATGTCTCGCACTAAGATACATGTCTTCAATAAAGCCAAGGCCATCAACTGCCCATCCACCAGAGCAAGCGCGTACCAAGACGTCCCCCTCCCCAAGACGTCAGACAATAAGCAATCAAACATATACATTACATCGAAAGAAAGACTGCTTTAATGTCCTAGTAAGTTCTGTACTCTGTTCAGAGGTGGCCACAGTACAAGCATTCTTCACAAATAAAAGTTAAAACAAGTAGTACAGATACTTGTTTTAACTTTTATTTGTGTTACTCTGGTAAAAGTTGGAGTACTGGTTAAACTAAGTAAAAGTGGAAAAGATTGAAACAAAGGAAACTGCCTACATTCTAGATGGGTGACTTAGCCTATACCTAAACAGAAAAAGTGATTATAAGTCAGAGTTAAAGTGGGATTCAGCAGATGGGGGGGAAACTACAAGATGTCGTTGCAGCGGTGCAGTGTGGGGAAAAGGATCGCTTAGAAATAAGTCACACACACAATAATTTTTGTTGTGACCTTCAATAGATTTTGTGTGTAGCTTGTGCCAAGATCTACCGACACAACATTATTAGGCTCCCAATGTGAAGAGTTAATGTAATGTCAACAGGGGAATCTGGATAACGTGTCTTCTGGGTCCCCTTTTATATATATGGTGGTGAATTCTGTCCCCAACTCTTACTTGCCACTAAAAACAGCCTTATTTTGAAATATTTTGTCAGAATACTAAATGCAGTGAAGAATGTTCTGAGCCTACCAGAGACCTCTGTAAAAACACCAATTTGTTTCAACCACTCCTTCGACTCTGACGGTTTGACAAAATCTATCGTGCCTGGAGGGAGAAAGGTCTAATTTCAGTCAAAGACCTATACATAGATGGATGTTTTACATTGTTCAGTCCGCTGAGAGAGAAATCTGAGCTTCCGCACATTCGTTTTTTTCTTCTTTTTTTTTAAACAAACAAATTGCACACTGTGTCTGAGCCAAAATGCTCTAAAGCCCTCCCAGAGAGCCATATATTTTCTCTGATATTCTAAAGATCTCGATTCCAGGCATCTTATGTTTGATTATACAGTTGTATTATAGAGTAGCTCCTACTGTGAGCTCCAAGTTGAAGAATTCCTGAAGAGAGCAGCTGGTAAGTTGAACCCCAAAATGCATGGGACAATACAAACCTCCTCTCTCATCACAAACACCAGATGATTGAATTCAAAGTTGCCCACTGTCTTTACTATTCTAAACACATGTAAGGGCACGACTGGTACTTCGCTAACACCACCTGGGACAGACGTCGACTTACAGAGGGTGCATTATCTACACCGTCTGATTCTGCCATATATTGTTTGCATTCTGACCCCAAATATTTAACAGCTAATCAAAAGTGTATGATAAATATTTCCCTTCGGAACTTTGGCAAGTCTCCTCTGGCTGAAAATTCACAGTCCACAACTACATCACAACCATACATTTTCTTTATAAAAAGGTCTTAATAAATGAAAATATTCCCATGCGGTTGAGTGTTTCAGGAATATTTTCTCCACATAAACAAATACTTCAGTCTTCACTTGTGCACTGGGCATTTGAAGCTATAATCTATTAGGCAAATGGGTGGTTGCTCAAAGTAAATACTATAGTGGAAAAATAGCAATGGTAGATTAGAGAGGTCTTTGCTTTCTCTTTGCTTGAACAGATGAGGAGGTGGAACTGTTAAGGCCATCATGGTGAGAGATTGGGAGTCACTTCAAAGAAAATATTAGAGTGGTACTAGGAGGATTATCCTGGGAATGGGGAAAGGAATGCCCACACAAGTTGGATAAACTCACAAATGGTATCTGAGCCTGGTTATATTCTTGTGACTTCACTTTTATGCTATGTTCTGAGACTAAAACACAATCTCCAAACAAAAAGGTTCAGAGGGTTCTTAAATGTTGTGTAGGTTACAATGATGGGAATAACACCATTAAAGTAAATGGCATTACTTTTTTCAGTGACTAGTAATCTAAGTAATTACTTCTTCTATTGTTAAAACGCCGTTAACATTCTTTCTTTACCAAGAAAATGTGGTGCGGGTCTGTTACCGGGGGGGGAGTACTGCTGATTGGCTAAGGAAGAGTAAGTAAAGTAGTGAAGGTAAACCAACCAGAGGCAATCTTGGGTGGGTGTTCGCATACAAATAGATACACATAGTGATGAGGCAGAGTCATAGAGCTCAGATAATTTAAAGGTAGCATTATTTTCTGAGCAGTAAGGAAAGTTTTAAAAGATCTATTGTGTTTTACTGTGTTATTTATTGCAAATAGAAAAAATAGTTCTATCTACAATTATACAATTTTATCTGAGTGGTTTTTATGTCTTTGTATCACAGAGTAACATTTAAATAGTTTAGATTAGTATACAGTATTTCCTGTTAGTTCCTTCTGTTAAGTGCCCATTTATTTCAATTATATACTGAGTTTTATAACAAACAGTTGAGTATATATTTTAGGATGTTAACTATGTTTAGTAAGTTATATTTTAGTATTTTAGTAAGTTCCATTAAAAGGGGATTCAAGTTCTTTTACATATTTAAACATTTTTTAAAGTAACTCGATAGTTACTTTTCCTGGTAATTAGTTAATTGTATAATATTGTAACATAGTTACTTTTTTGAAGTGGTAACTAGTAAATATAACTAACTACTTTTTCAAAGTAACTTGCCCAACAAAGGTAGGTTAGGCTTTAACATGGTCAAAGTTACACATTGAAATAATAAATGTATTAGTGTGTACAAACCTTTCAATCCTGGGGATGAGTGCCACCAAGCAACTCATTCTGAGGGAACGTAAACCACCCAAAACCAAAGTGGTTTTTAACTAGGGTCACGTGGGGTTGTCTCGCTAACACACCTTAAATTAGCCAGGAGTTTGATTGTTTCAGTGTTCTTGTTTATCTTGTTGTCAATGAAAAACTAATAATTTTCTTATTTAAAACTGCTCGAACCCAGTTCTAGTTTAACATTACATGTAGTTAAAAGTAGGCCAACAGACCACATGCTACATAACTAAAATGGACAAGCTCAGATTTGTATTATGGGGCAAAAAAATATCTGTTTCACTTGACTCTTTTCATCTTCTGCTTCTTCATATCAAACTGCCACATCACACTTTCTGCATGTAGATCTGCCTCAGTCTCCATGAAGGAAAACAATATCAGTGTATATTGGTTCCATAATAACGCTGCTTTGCTGCCAAAAATGACCTAGTTTTTCTTGTCATATCACTCTGTCGATCTAAAGGCCTGCCTGCATCGAGTTAGCAAGATTGACAGGCCGGTGTGTTTGGGGGGGCCTAAGCTGCCTTCTGTGTTACTGCACACTGTCAGGGCTGACTTACATATCCTATTAGCGTAGCAAGCGAGATAAGCAAAGTGGGATAAAGGAAAGAAACGGGCCAGGAGGAGTCACAACATGGTATTGAGAAAGGTGGTATAAAAAAGGACGTGGATGCAAGAAAATATAAAGGAATATTGTCAAAGAGGAATAAAAGAAGGCATGATGAGCTTTTGTTCAGAGGTTGTGAGTCTGGTACAGAAAAAGCTGGGATTCAAGTAGTTGTATTTTAACATCACTCAGATTTTGAAATCAAGGACATTTATTACTAATTGGATGTATCTCCCTCTGTACCCTGACTTTAACTACATTGGGATCTTAAAATTTTTTTAAAAATACGCCTGACATGGATAAGTTTGTATGTTTCTATTAGTTTGACAAAGACCTGTTATGGCCATAATACTGAAGGTAAAGGTTGAAGTGACGCAACCGATGATACAGCCCAACCTCATGAAATCTACCAACTGATTATTACTCCAAAAGTATCAAAACCAATTGAGCAGAATGAGCTATACTATCAGAAGCCATGTAATTCATTTTAAACCTCTTTTGTGATCACGATTATTATCCTCCTTAGTTATTCTTTTTATGTATTTCTTGTATCACTTTCACATTTGTAATAAAGCATTACATAAACTTTTGATACTTTTTAAAATAAATCTAGCCAGATTTTTATCATCAAATCAGAAAACGGTACAATTTGTAGTCTATAGAAGATAATAAAGCCACGCTAGCCTAACAACACAGACTAAGCCAGTGATCATTATGCACATTTATGGATAGCCAGAGTTTCTTTCATCATTAGTTTCTGAGACTTGTTGTAAAAAAGACAATGGCAGGAGAGAGTAGGTGACCATAGGTAGAAGGAAAAAGTGAAGCAGAGTAGCAGGAAAAAAAGGAGGAAGAGGGTGACACAAGGGAGACAAATGGGAAATGGGGCAAAGTCGACATGGAGACGCCAATGGGAGGTGGGGAGCTGCAGAGAGAAGGGGAAATGAAAACCATGTGCAGTTACATAAAATGTGTGTCAACCTCTCACTGTGAGATAGAAAAGGATGGTAGAAAGGAGAGAAGGGCTGTTGAGTGAAAGAGAGATAACACTAGGTGCAGTAGTGTGGTTCCTCTTATTCTCTCTCAGCGAGATGCCGCCATGTGAAAGTAGGCCAAGAGGGAAAAAACACACATGGAGTTTATGCTTTTAATGATAAATAGTGCTTGTAGGCTTCTCTGGATTGTGTTTCTGAAAGTAAAAACACACCCTAATAAAGACCACAGAGCCAGAATTCTATTTCTACATCTTCAGCCAATCACATTCATAAATCTTAAAATCAATTCTGAGACGCCCTAGATTTAAGATATACTATATACTGCGCAACATGCTGATACACTGAGGATTAGCTTAACTCGCTCATGAAAGGTATGATGGGAATTTAAGTGCTGCAGAAAACAATGATGCAAAATTGCCTTCGGCGGTTGTAAATGATTAATTTTTGTCCAAATCAGCATTAGTTTCATATTACTTAACTCATGCTCAGTGGCTGACTTCAAGCCTACTCTTATTTATTGTAAGAAAAACAGAAAATGGGGGAAATTTATATGCATCTTAGATTATGTTTCTCTTCTGCCTAACTGATGGATGTTCACATTACAGCATACATGTACACAAGGAATATTATCCAATAGGGTAAACCATCAATAATTGTGGCAACTAAGGCTCCAGCTGAGACATAACATAATACAGTAGAAGACTGTTTCAGTAGAAGACTTTTGGATCTTGAAAATCAAAGAAATGTATGCAACAATGACCACAAACTCAAAAAGTGCACCTAGTATGTGGTAACATGGCCATAGCTGGCTGTGAACCAGACATGAGGGGAGCAGGGGATTTGAAAGCTACCATCGAGCTCCTGTGCTTGGCAAACTAACTGAAGATTATATGTGTTCTCTGCGCTAATCCTGGCCCTATCTCTGAGGGCTTTCCGGTTGAAGGGCAATCTTTTAACACATAATGGTAAAGAATGACACTTTAATTGTGGTGCATTAAGCACAGAGAGATCTGCTTTAACCTTCTGACCTGTGAATGACCTGCTGAAGGATCTGACTTAACCACGAGGCATCTGTCATCTTTACTGAGTCACTTCCACATGCTTGACATTGAAACCATTCCTACGAAAGAGCCACGTGTGCCAGGTGTGCACTCTGAAGAAAAAACTTTTACACCAAAAGGATCTTTTTCATTTTCTTCTCATTTAAGTTTTACTAAAACTTACTACATTTTGCTGTTTTTTATATATAACTGCTGTTACTTTGTCATCTAAATTGTGTCTGGAAGTTTTCAGGAGTTGATCCCTAACCCTATGGCCTTTAACCTCCTAAGATCATGCATTTTTAATTTCTCTTTGATATTTGGGCTGATTGGGACCTGATGAATGTAAAAACAAAGAATTACCAGATTTTTTTTAACCTAATTATTGTTTCCAAGAAAAATCACAGCCACATATGAGGATATTTCTTTAAAATTTCGATAGAACGGTAGCAGTATAATGTCCTCGTAAGTGGATATCAGGCCCCTGTAGAGCAAAATTGAGTATTTTGGTCTAAATAACCCAAAATGTGATGTCCACATATGTGGACGCCAGGTTCTAGGAGGTTAAGTAATTTATCTTATTCCTTATCCTCCACTATCCCACATGCTATAAAATTAATCAGGGATGAAGTGTATGCCAATGAGACATACCATCAAAGAAATAAGAGAAACAGCCCAATGTAAAGATTAATAAGATTGAACATGTTGCTCCATACTTAAATCTCAAGCTCTGTAGGTGGAACAAAGATGCTGTTTTTACCAAAGAGTGAACACAAGTTTAAAAGAAATTACACACATTGTCAGTGTTTACACACTATATTGCTTTGTTTCATGGGCTATAATCTGAATTTCAGAATATAACACAGGAGAATTTGGAAGTAATATGGTTTTTGATTAATGTACTAGCATTTATTGAAGTTATTTCAATGCATGACCCCTTCTCTGATTGTCCTCAAGGAAAGAAAAAAACAATTACAGAAGGAAAATGATGGCAATAAAGCCCATGTTAAAAAACAGCAAAACACATTTACATGGTACAATTATGACCAATTCACTGGCCAAATAATTTATCAAAGTGTGAGCTCTCCTGGGAGATGAAATGTAGAGACTGATCACTCAGACTGCTGCAGGGCTAATCTGTCTACATAACCTTGTGGCCTTAGTAGCCATAAAACAGTTTAGCTAAAGTTCAGTTTGGCTGCATTTTCAAGTTGTAACGTGGGTCAGTTGTAACACTTCCAATTTCTCCAATCAGGGCTAATTTTCAAATGATGTGACTCATCCTGTACATGCACAATTCAGTTCTGCTATCACATGTGAAAAATCAGCACATTTTGTCAAACACAGACAATTTAACATGAAAAAAAGTAATTTGTATGGCAAAAAGTAAGTTTTTCTACTTTATTTCAATTTCTAATAGCATTATCTGCTTTGCAGTTAAACTCATCAAGCTTAAATTATGTTATTTGTATGTCTATGGGGATATATTCTGTGTAGGTCTTTAGTGCTAATGTTTTAGCCGTTGGCTGTAATGTTAGCTAGTTCATGGCTATAGGAGTCTGGGTCAGTTGTAACAATAATGCAGATGTTACAACTTACCAAACTATTACTTTAACTTATATTAAACAAGTTGGGGCAACGACATCAGCAGAGAGAGGTCCACTGGTCGCTTTTGTATATGCGGCAACACAATTCCTCCACTGTCTGTGTTCCCACACATACATTATGCAGACCACTGTGTCAGAGATGGACCAGTAGGAAGTACTGGTAGTGGAAATAAATCAGGATGGGTGCAAGAAACAGATTTCCTCATCTTTCTGAAGCACTTTGCAAACCACACCAAGGTAAGCCATGATAAAAAAGTAATGGAATTGCGATGCTGGTGAACAACTACATTTTTTCAGCTTCATTGTTATGTTCAAAATTGGTGCAAGAGTTGTAGGTTACAATGCCCACTGAGCCAATGAGGCCAACCTCGAGGAAGACCAACCAAAATGAATGAAATATTCAGTTGCAGAAAATTCCATAATTTGTCTTTTTTGGGGGGTTGGAATATGTTCAAAAGCTAGATTTCTGCATTCTGTCACACACACACACACAGCTACATAAATGGATGTAAGTGCATTCATGTGTTGAATAAACAAAGATTACATGTTAATATTTTGTTAGTACCCTTATTTCATTGTGTTACATTTTACCCCAGGATATGTTACAACTAACCCAGACTATGGGGTTAATTGTAACATTTCATTCTTCGTGTTTGAGACCATACCATGCAATGGGTAATTGTGCTGCAGAGAAAATAGCTGCACTATTTAATAGCAGAGACATGTAAATACTTTGCATTACATTTTGAATCCACTACCTTAAAAGAGCTCCAATTTACAGACAGAAATGTCAAAAATGTTACAACTATCCCCGGTCTCCCCTACTTTTGCCATTTTTCAGCAAGCGCGGAATTACATTTTTGATTTTCTTTATTTGATTGTGTGGCGGGGTGTGGTTGTTGGCTCGGCTGCAGGCGAGGAGTGGAGCAGCGGGTTCAGGGTGTGGTGTCAAGGGGGGCTGATCTTCGCAGCCAGCCAGCATCATCTAATCATGCTTTACCTATTTCAGTAGCAGCTGGAGAGGAGAGCATCGTCTGATCGGAGCAGCTGGCATGAGAGGAGCTGGTAGCGGAGATTGAGCTAAGCACTTGAAAGTGTGAGAGTGCAACACGCATAAATAAAAGCTGCACAAACATCTGGGCTGTCCACAATTTGCCTACTTCTGTCTTTCACAAATTGTATTGTACATTGCTCTTGTTGTTAGTGGTGGTGGTGTTCCTGGAAATGCTTAGTATTACTCAACATCACTGGGAAATCACTCAAGGCTTCCTTGAAATTATTATTCTTTCATGCACAGAAAAGAAAAGAAAAAAAATCAACCTCTTCTGAAGTCAGCTCAAATGCAAGATTAATGTGAAGATAAAGTTGAGAAGATAAGAAGTATATAACATTATTAAAATAACGAATAATGTAAAGATGTACTATACAACTATGTAAGTTGAAGGACTTAGTTGAAGTATATTATTATGGTTGGTGCAGTGACGTGAGGAATCAGGGAAAGCTAGTGAAAGGAGTGGAGCATCCACTACTGTAGATGTCTCTAGTTTTGTGCATGCAAATTCAATAGAAAGGTGAAAATCTATGCAATCGAGTTAACTGTTAAAATAAATGAAAGTGTGTTTTCAATCAGCATGAATTTTAGGGATTTTTCCTGTTTTCTTGCTGTCATGAGTATGCTTACTATTATATCTTATAGCTAGGTTTGGCTCCAACTAATGAACTGTAGTCATAAAGCAGGCATTCAATGAAACGCATCTGTTTGTTCTTTGCTTTAAAGAGACATTGCATCTATGTCATGCTGCTTCAAGCTGATAATAAAGATGATATATAATGTTAACTTTCTCCAGCACTACTAGAATAAGGACTGGGTGGACTGGGAAATGCATAACGGTCATAATATTAGTTTAAATCGAAGGGACCAATACCTTTTCTTGAAGATTGATCCGAGATTAGGTGGTAATCATAAAAAAAGCAAACATTACAAAAACCTTTTATCGCTGCTTTTTAAACTAGACTCTCCCAATTGAAATATTGTCAGGGCAGTGGGGCAATATTTGACTTCTGACTAAAGCAATTTACTTAAATGATCCCAGACGAGCCCTTCCACATGGTCAAAATTAATCTTATGCAAATGGAAGAGATTCAGCCTTGATTTTCTTAGCACGCACCCTTTGTTACCACACCAGCAGCAGTAAACAGACTTAGTCACAGCTAAGCTCATTAGTCCGCTGTGCTTTTGATGTTTTGATTTATTCTGACCTCCCTCCAAAACAGAGGTGGCCACAAGAACTTGAGAGGCAATGCAATTTAAGAAATGCCTTTTGAATGTCCATTTAGTCGCGCGTACAGCTGCAAGGAGATGTAAACACCCCATCCTCACTGGAAAGATGACCATCCTCACACTTGGTAAAGTATAACAATGTGTTAAAAAATTAAGCAGATCAATAGGTTTTTTTCATGGCTTTGCAATCGGCAGATGTTTCACATTGTGCTTTGTCTACAAGTCACATGCGGATGTGGATGGATTTAACATACCTGTGAGTCATCACAATGACTGTACACTAAGTCACTGGAATGTACACAGCTGAGAAAATAATAATTTGCTGGGAAAATAAGAATCTCTTGCAGCAATTTATTGAAAAATGTGCAAACATACATGAAAATACAGGCGAAATTAATTTGTACAATTCTAACCAGCTTGACGGTTAATATTTGCTCTGACCATCTTTATTCTTTATCACAGCCTGATCTTTCATAGGCAGCTTAGTTATAATTTCTTTAAGTAGTCTTCAGGAATAGTTTTCCAGGATTCTTAAAGGATGTTAACGATCATCTTTGGATGGTGGCTTACTTTTCTTCTGTTCTCCGTCAAGATGATCCTTACATTCAGTAAGGTTGAGTTCGGTGCTCTGGGGAGGCCGATCCATGACTGTCAGTGTTTCAATGTGTATTTTTCTATCCAGGTATGTTTTTACAGCACTGGCAGTGTGTTTGGCGTCATCGTCATGCTAGAAAAAATGAAACAGTTGTGCAGAATCCTGCATAAAAATTTGATGATATTTCTCTTTGTTCATAATTCTATCAGTTTTCTCAAGATCTCTAATATCACTGCCTAAACTGCAGCCCCAAACCATGACAGAGCCTCCATGCCACCGTGTTTTACAAATGGCTCTTGCTGTTCTTGTGTAATTTGGCACAGCTCAGTCTTTTCTCTTTGTTTCCTTTCTTAAGAATGGCTTCTTGACAGCCACCCTTCCATTGAGACCATTTCGAATGAGGCGTCAGTGAACAGTAGATGGATCAAGCTCAGGGCCAGGTGCATCTCTCAGTTCTTCTTGGCTATTTCTTAATGATGTGACTTTTAGATACGAGACCTGCCACTTCTTCCTTTGTCTTCCACTTGTACAATTTCCTGAAGTTTTTTTTACAGACACACTGCATACCATGCTGATATATGCCAAATTACCACAGTAACACTAGCTATATTGGTGGTTTATTGCTGTGGCATCATCCTATTAATGAATAGTGAAATCCAGAACCAGCTATAAACCATGTTCACACATTAGATTGATTTTAAATTAAAGAGCTCTTTTACATGTGCTTTAACTGCCGCTGAGTGTTGTAGATTAGTCACCTTATAAACACTTCGTTGATGTAATTTGTTATTGACTGTTGTACTGGAAAAAACAGGGAACAGGGTCACAAGAGTTTTTATTTTGGGACTGTATGTGTCTATACAGAGGTCACTGATTACCATTCAGGGAATCTAAACCTCCAAGTTAGAAAATGTTGCAAGTCACGTTTTGCTCCCGTGAAAATCTCTCTTTGAGTCAGTTTTGCTCCCAGATTGAAAGTTAGTACTAAAAATGGAACTGCACACTAAATCCCAGAAAAAAAACTATTTCCCAACATCAGTATACAAAAAACGCCAGTGGCTGGTTTGAACTGGATATGCTGAAAGCAAATATTCATTTACTGACTTCATGGGAGTGACTGAGGCTTACATAAAAGTAAATGGATAGTAAAACCTCAATAGTCTACAAACAAATAAAGTTAACATCACCTTTTAGCCTGAGACAGCTCCCATTATTGCCGACCGTCCTTTACAGAGGCACTGAGAGATTTCAAGCAGCGTATGTTTCTCTGTTAAATATGTAAATATGTTATTAACTACATCCTGTTTGTTACTCATTGCCATAATTGCACACATAAAAGCAGCATTACAAAATACCACATTAGGCAGACATTCAGGAACTTTCACCGTTTTTTTTCTTTGTTTTTTTCTTTTACAGAAACTCCAGACATTTCTGTTGGACTTTGTGTTCTCTCCAGGTATCCTGGCTTCCTCTCACAGTACGAAGACATGCGTGTTACTTTTAAGAGCTTGGACAAAGAAGGCAAATAGACGTTGTGAAGACGTTTATTTTCACCTCTCGTCCAAGAAGTTTCTTCACTGCCTTCGTTTTTCAAGCTCTTAAAGTCAAAGTCAGATTTATTTATATACCACAAACACACCAAAACGTTTTACATTTCCAGTAATCAAAAGAGATAAAAACATCGGAAGACGTGGTACAATTTAAGAGGAAGCATAAAATGAGAAAATTTGAGGAAGAAATAACCCAAATAAAAGTAGTCAGAGCTTATTCTCATTTAAAATCCAAGGATTAAAAGTAGGTTTTCAAACAGGGTTTAAAAGTATCTAATTTGGGGCAAGTCCTGGTGTGAAGAGACAGTTTGTTCCACAGTTTAGGAGAAGTTACAGCAAAGGCATTATCTCCTCTGTGCTTTAATCTGGATCTCGGAACAGCTAGGAGCATTCCCTCAGTGATCTTGAGGGAATGTACCAGTTCAAAAGATCAGAAAGGTATGAGGGTGCTAACCTGGGCAATTCCTTAAAAAATAATAAAATCTTACAGTCGATTCAAAACCTGACAGGAAGCCATCGAAGGATGCTAGTATGGAAGATATGTGGCCTACATGTGCCAGTTAGTAACCTGAATAAAGACTATTACAAAAGTCGAGCCTAGAAAAAATGAAGTGATGGATAGCTTTCTTGTGTCTCTGAAACAGAGAAATGGCTCCACTTTTACAAAAAGCCAGAGATGAAAGAAACTAGATTTGATTACAGCATTGATCTGTTTATCAAAAGTTAGATTACTGTCAAAAATCACTCCCAAGTTCCTCAAGAAAGGGTTCTTTATAAATCTCTAAAGGGTTGACATCATAGAGGTCACAGAGACCAAACACAATAACCTCTGTTCATTTAAATTAAGGAAGTTTCAAGCCATCCATGTCTGTGAAGGTTCTCAGTCATCCAGGTCATCGTAGTCAAAGGAGCTTGCAAAGAAAAGCGTCTGGACTTCTTTAAGTTACTTGAAGACGTTTCACCTCTCATCCGAGAAGCTTCTTCAGTTCTAAGGTCAAATGGTGGAGAGTCCATCCATGAAAGAAATGAAAGAAAGAAAGCCATCCATGCCTTAACTTAACATCCTCCAAATAATGTAGTAAAACCTTCAGAGGACTCATAGATTTACATTCCCGTGGCAGGTAAATTTGTTAGTCATCTGCATAACAATGAAATGAGATGCCATGTTTTTTAAAAACTGAGACTAGCATGACCTGGATGACTGAGAACTTACACAGACACGTTAGGTTAATTGTTTACTTTAAATTAGCTGTAGATGCGATTGGCTGTGTCTGTCTGCGTTGGCTTTGTGATAGATTATCTAGGGTATACCCCACCTCTCGCACTGTCACAGAGCTGGGATAGGCTTCAGCCTAACTGCAACCCTGAACTGGGTAAGAGGAAGAAAGGGGCACTCGCACAAAGCCATGACATTTATTTATTTAAGTATTTAAGTGTTGCAAGTGGAACCCCAGATTAATATGATAAGTGTTACGTCCCCTGGCTAGTCTAGGGGGTTGAAGGGACGAACATAAAGGTGGATAGAGAAGGAGGAGGCAAGATGGTAATTTTAGAAGGTTTATTTAATACTGGTGATGGGATCAGACTGAGGTATAACGTCAGGGTGAGCCAAGGCCAACATAACAAACAAAACATCCCTGATGTTGAAATAAAAGAAACTTACCTAACTCCAAAGAAACAAAATATACAACCTATAACCATAACCTACCTAACAACACATAAACAGGAAAAAACAGGGTGTCAAAACAAAAGGAAGCTCTCCCCTACAAGCAGTCTGAACATGAAACAACAATGCTCACACAAAATACAAAGGCATGCAAGCCTGCACAAGTATTGCAACCAAAATGGCCAGAGGGCACAGAAGCACAGCTCCACAGGCCTTAAATAGTGCTCTGCTGATTACCAATTAGCCGGACTCTGCGCAGCATCCAATCAGGACAGAGGAGGTGGAGCCTGGACAAAACAAAGGGTTAATAGGGAGAAGAGACATTCTCCTGGGGGATGTAACAATAAGTCTTTCTAAATATGGAGAAAAAAATAGATATTTTTAATTAAAGGCAATCAATAGTCAGTCAGTAGCAAGTTGACAGTATATTTTCTGGTGTTTGCAGTTTGGTTGGTTTTTGACTGCAGGAAAATCCATAAATTTCACTTTCATTTCCACCAAATTTCAAAGTTGTTTTTCTTTACAGTGCATACAAAAAGCTAAAGAATGTGTAAAAGAAAAACTTTACATAGAGACCCTGAGACAGAATAGAATAGAATTAGAATAGAATTCAACTTTATTGTCATTGCACAGGTACAGGGCAACGAAATGCAGTTTGCATCCATCCAGAAGTGCTTTAGCCATGATATAGATATATTACAATATATATTAGCAATAATATAGATATGTAAGTATATTACAGAAATGGGTCTATTATGGTTTGTTATAATGTACACGGTATGAAGTATGTTATGAATATTCTATAACTATAAGAGACAGGGTTGTGTTGAGGCCCATTGGAGGACACATAAATGGCCAAACTTTTGAAAGTTTCCAGACACAGTAGGTTTCAGTGTTTGGAACAAGGGTGAGTCTTCCTAAAGCTAATTACTGTGTGCCAACAGAAATAACCCTGTCACTCTAGTGCCAGCCCACACATACATACATCTTGTACACTCACTCACAAAACGCATTGTCCAATTTTGTCTCCTTTGCAGTCAAGTGGTATATCTGCTGAGGGTCACCGCAGCAGTTTCTTCCACCTACATCCCCTGATAACCACCCTGGGAGCGAAACGCAAGCACATACACAGCATTGCCATATCTTGCTGTGCGAGACATGAGATAGTGAGTAGCCGCTACTCCACTGAGCTAATTGTTAAGTGTGTTCAGCTCTTTCAGTGACACAGACACAACTGTTCACTGTACAAGTGAGCCAGACGACTGGTGTCCGTGATAAACTCAGGACCAAGTAAAACACTGGAAGAGAACAGCAAGAAATTTTTTTAATTCCACTCAAATCTTTCATAAAGTGAGAGGGAAGCAATGATTATTTGCAAGATAAGTTTTCAAAGAAAATCACATAAATGCATTCATATCTCAGTACATTAAGCTACTGTGAACTAAGGATCCACTCAACTTTACTCACTCTAACTCTGGACTGTACTGATCAGCAACAAAGGGGATATTGCCATTACTATTATGGAGTGAAATTACACTGACTGAAGAGCAGTGTTGTGGACCTTCTCCTCAAACTGAATAGCAATCTGAAAACAAGCTTTACCCTAAAGGCGCCTACCCAAAATTATATCATTAGGTCCAGTATTTCGGGAACTAAGCTGACATCAGTCAGGTGAAAAAAAGTGAAAACGTATGGCTCTGTCTGACTACAGCCTTATCCTGTAGATCCCTCCTTTAATTTCATGACTGCAATTTTCCAGTGATTACTTCCTTTTTCTCTAAAGATGAAAATGGTTTTCATACACACCAAAGTGTCATCGTGTTCATGGATAATAGAGCTTCCAGGTTGGAGAACCCTTTCACATGTTCACGTGTGCCTGCTTTAGCCTGCAGAGCATTATCTGTTTTTTTTTCTAGGTTTCTGGTTGTGATCTTCAAGGAAACAGCTCCTCCTCAGGTCCATCTGCTACTTTTGTCATTTTAACTTTTGTTACTTTCTGTAACTTCAGCCTGTTAAAAGTCAAATGACTTTTATGAACATTTGATTTTTCGGTGTTTAACCTGTGCAGTCACAACTAGAGGAGTTTTTTTTTTTAACTTTCCTTGGCTGAGGACTTAAAATGTATTGCTCAGTGAACACATATCATTGCCTATGATGTCAAGCAGTCTCATCACTTAGCTGTGCAGCATAATCCAACAAATAATTCAATATGCATTGAGCAAGCATAAAAATGTAAAATAAATAAATAAATAAAAATATAAAAAGACGAAGAAGAAAAAGGAGAACAAACTATGTGGTTTGACTTTTCTTGGAATTTATTTTTTTATTTTTTATTTTATTTTCTATCAGTTTCACCCCATTTTTTTTTGTCACAGTTAGTGGGGCAAATATTAGGTCCAAATCAAATTATAATTTGTTTGCAATGCATGTTGTATGACCTTGAGAAACTGCTATGAAATGATTGTACCAGCAAACCGTAACTGATACAGAGGTTAAGAAATTACACAGTATTGATTTGGAGTAACAGAGTCTTTTGTTCAAACTGTTTTGTGTTTTCGGATTGGACAGCCAATTTGGAAACCATGCCCCATATTCCCAGTCAAATTCATCCGGTTTTAGAATGTAGACCTGTATGATGCACATAAATCTCTGTAAAGCTGTACTACTTTTCTTTTAGAATATCACTGATCTCCTGGTACTTAGGGATAACTCAGTAGGTATAGTGGTGGTCCCATGATTGGAAGGTCAGGGGTTCAAGTTCCCTGAAGAGGTACTCCTGGGCAATATACCGTCCCTACACACTGCTTCCTGGGCGCCCAATGGCTTCCCACTGCTTCACTGAGTCAATGGGTTAAATGCAGGGAGGAATTTCCCCACGGAGATCAATAAAGTATATATCATTATTATTATAGCATGGATGCTTTTCTATATATATGTAAAGGCAAAATTTGCACATAACCCATCCTGTTAGCCAGAGGGATTTGATAGTAAGATAAAATATAGTATTTTGTGTCCTTTGGCACATTTGTAAAAGCACTGTAAATTACTAGGCATCTGTCAGCGTTTTTAAAACCCAGTTTTAGCACGAGAACAGCAGTTAAAGTGCATAACAGTGGCCAAAAATGCCACTTAATAATGTTAAAGGTGACAGCAGATAGAGAGCAAAGAACAAAAACAAGTAGAAGGGGACAGCAAAGGAAAGGGAGTGACTAAGTGTGATTAGTTTTGGAGAAGTTCCTGCAGTCATTTTGAGGGGATTTTCCCTCTGAGACACACAGCTGATTGCACAAGGCTTTTAAACATTAAAGGCCCATTAAGGAGAAAGCGAAATGGATAAGACGGAAACTGATGTTGACAGGATAACAGAAGACGATGTCTGAATAATGGCCACGGTGGTAATGGTAAACTTGAAAGGGATGAACAAAAATAAAACCTTGAGAAAAAGGAAGAGTGGGGAGGGATTTGAATAATGATTTTTTTATATATATTTATATATATGTCTTTCTCTTTGCAAATATAAGATTAGACAGTCCTAGCTGTTCATAGTAAATGTGTATTTGCGTGTGTATGTGTGTTCCTCTGTTACTTTGTGCTGGTTGGAGATTGTGAGTTGAAAATTTGGCATTAGAAACCCACTTCCACACCTTCTAGCTCTAGCACATGCACTTGAACACACATACATGCTCACATCATACAAAGCTGCCTCCATCCCCTGTCTCCCGCCCACCTCCCCACATTATATCCGTGTGCCAGCTCCTGTCCCTGGCATTGTTGGCAGTAGTCTCCATACATGAACAAGCAGGAAAATATCAACAGTGAAATCTCTGTCCGGTGGGACAACTGCTGTCCAACGCTTACACTGTACGTACACACAGTGCTGGCCAGCATTGGCTGTGCTGTTCCAAATGTTTTTGATCTGTGAAATTGAGCCCAGATGCTCAATAAAGCAGTGGGAACAAGGAGTCTGTGTGTGTGTGTGTGTGTGTGTGTGCGTGTGTGTGTGTGTGTGTGCGCATTTGAGATTTGCTGCCCAGACAACTGCATCATTCAGCCATGTTTTTATTGTATTAATTCTCATTCAAAAGCAGCGATAATGAACACAAGTCAGAAGAAATTTGCATGAAAATTTACATGATCGTTATCGGGTCTGACAAGAAGTGATGGATGCATCAAAAGCATGAAGCTGTTTGTCTGTGGACAAGTAAAAGGTTAGACCTGGCACTCACATGTGTACATTGTTTCCAATCTGGTGGCTCACCATTAGTTTTCCTTCTGATCCTGACCAGAAAGGAGTCAAAGACAAAAGTCTACACTGGAAAATGAGCTCACGAGACAGAAGTGTGTATGCAAAAACACTCCGACGTCATGTGAGTTTCCGCCTCTGCTAATCACCAACTGGAAGAAAATCACAATGGTTGTCTGCCACTATCTGCGTGTGACTGTTATCCACTTCCGTCTGTGATGTAATTTTAGAAGGGTTCAGGATGGTTATCCTACAACCACACACTCGCTTTGACACACATGCATGCAAGTGGAGCCCCATGTCTTTTTTCATGCATGTGATAAAGAGAAGCGCTTGTTAGACACAAATGATCCATATCAGATTCTACTCCGAGGTAAAAGTGTGACAAAAGAACACATACCCTTATTATAGAGGTTTAAATTTTGGATGCCTGCATCTAATATATTACTGTGGTCATAAATGGAACACTTGATCTACCTTCGCCCAGTGAATGCTGGTGGGTGTCAGCCGTTACTGGTTTGTATAGATTTCTTATCCCAGGCTTCTTCTCAGCCCAGAGTGGCTCCCTTTTATCACATGTGTTCCATTGCAGAAGACAGAAAGACCTTTAAACCTTATCTGACTGCCTGCTGCTTACTGAGATACAGGTGTTCTGCTTTGTGGAAGAGGGTTTATTTACAGCCTATCAACACTAATATGTGGCATGCTTTTCAAGCACACAGGATTTGATCTTGTGATGGAAACAGGCACTTTAAGTCCCTTGGGATGTTGAATAAAATTAGATAACAGTGAAAAACAAAACAGGGGTTATAAGGTGACTACTTTAAAACCTCCCCTGCAACAGGTGGTTGACTCTCTGTGCATGCATTATGAAACTATAGGAAAAGTCAATCCTATATGTTGACACTAAGAAACCATGAAAGTGTGAATGGCATTTATGAAAGTGGTGCAATGCTTTTCAAATTGTGAGTGAGGCCACAGTGTGAATGACAGATTTCTTTATTAATATTATTCTACCTCCATGTTTTAGGTATGGTTCTGCACATCCAGCTGAGTTGTCTGTCTCATACAAACAGATCAAATGGATGACATGTGATGTACAAACAGCAACCACAGGAAGGAGTGGAAGAGCACCATTGATTGTTCACTCTGTAACTGACATAGACATCACTGCTCCCTGGTGGAGCATCCATTTATTTGTCGATAGCCTTGACAGCAGAGAGTTCAGAGTCAGAAAACAGTTAAAGTGCAGTCGGAAATGTTAGACTCATTTTAAAGCAGCTGGTTTTTGTTGATGTTGTTTTTTTGGTGATCTTTATGATGTGGATTCGTTTTAATCAGCTCTGCATTTACAAAGCACGTGTTCATTTGGTCCACCTAACCCAGCCATGGGGGTCACAAGCCAGTGTAAATGGGGAGAGTTCAGGAAGGACATCTCCTGATGCCAAACTGAATATACTGGTCAGTGTAGCAACCCTCTAAAGGGTGAGCTGAAAGAAGAAGAAGAAGATTAAGAAGATGTATTCAATCTTTATCCACTTGTGTTCTTTCAGACTTCTTTCCATGAATCTGACATGGTAGTTATGATAAGCTTCAGCGCTGTCATGCACATTTGATTTCTTTTAACTCTGTTTCTACTTTGCAGTCAGTTTAGAACATTTGGATATGATCCTTTTTTTATTATTACCAAACTAGAGGGCTTTCTTACCATATTCTTTGTAAAAAGAATATGGTAAATTTCCAGAAAATTCATGTAAGTTAATATAATATAATGTCCCCCAAAGAGATGGAAACAAGACTGTGTCAGAGAGAATGGAGAGAGATAAATTAGCAAACTTTGCAACCAGCATGACTTCACTGCTGTTGTCAGCTTGCCTTCAACAGTTCTGCCGCCAGGATGGGGCTCAGGTCCTATCCAGAGCACGGGCCAGTCAGGAATGAGTAATCATTGTCGTGGTAACGTGCTGACAAATAGGCTAATGGAGTGGGAGCAACTGTGATTATAATGAGGTCAAAATCATTAGCGACCTAAATGACACTTCATTTTACTCTGCAACAGAACATTGCATGTGCACCGGAAATTTAAAAGAAAAAACAAAAACCATGTGATAGCTGCCATGGTTCAGCTTTGGGTAATGCCACTTAGAATCAGATGTCAACCTCATCAGTGAAGCAAGCACAAATGTTTTAGTTGTACCACAAAAACATTCGGACCACAGCCAAGTAAATTGGAACTTTATGTTTGGTAATTTCATCCTTGGAGAGTTGGATCTAACACTGTGTTTGTAATGCAGTTGATTTGGTTCTATATACAGAGTTTTATATTCTGCATTCTGCCTTCTAGTCCTGTAAAGAAAAGGCTTTGTGTCTCCCGTGGTGCAAAACTCTTATACGGGCATTTGATGCCAAAGACATCAGCATTGAGCAACAGAGAGAGTGGGATTACATTTGGCAGAGCGAAATACTAAATGCCCTAAAACTGGTTTGAGAGGCAGAGCTAGATGGCAGTGACTCTACATGTTGACAGAAATGTTTTTAAAAACGAGTGAACTGGATGACTCAAAACACACGATTCTGTGCCAGTAATATTTCAATAGAAAAATCATTAAATAAATAACTTTAATGATGTAGTCGCACTGATAAACTGCATTTAGTGAACACTCCCTTGAAACCCCACAGTGATGTCATAAGGACCTGGAAACCAGTCAATCTGTAATGTAGGATTAAAAATATAAAATGTGATTAACTATTATTCAACATCTACTTGATGAGTTATGCTTATGTCAGGAAAAATTATGTTATTTTTTGTGTTTTTGGCATTTTGCACCAACCATGGCATGGTATTGTATTGGTTAGCACTGTCACCTCACAGCAAGAAGTCCTGAGGACAGATTTTAGATTCTATTGGAATCTTTCATAAAATCCTGTCCAACTTTGTGCCAAAACTTGAGAGTTTATCCTCTGGATGTCATGTCTTACCACAAACCCAAAGGGCGGTCCAACAGCAAGTTTACAGTTTTTATTATAAAGAGAGGGTGGGGACATTGCAAACAAGTGGCACACGTGGAAGATTTCTCTACAGGAACAGAGCTGGAGTCTCTATTGAACAGGAGAGGAGAAATCAGAAATGACTCTGAATCTTCCTTGTTTGTATCTTGAGGGCTGGAAGTGACTGGTTTGATGTGAGACATATGGAAAGTGGGATAAATTATCATGGAAGCAGGCAACTTGACACCAGTGGGAAATTTATTGATTATTTTTGTCAATTTCAAAAAGGGCTGATAAATTTCGGTGACAGTTTCTTGGAAGAACATTTTAAATGTCTCTGGAGAAGAGCCAAACGTTCAGACATGGACAGGGACCACAGTCCTCTGTCTGTCTGCCAAATGACATTTCTGGTCAGCTTTTCTGAGGAGTGTCGCTTTGGCTGCCCCCATATATTTTTCCATATATGGGGGCAGCAGCATAGGTGATGCTGAATGGAGGGAGCGTCCAATTCTCCATCTTGAGGTAGAAACAGTGAAGGCTGGTAACCAGAGAGAGCTTCAAAATGAGACAATCTACTAGGTTCTAGGTCAGTGTACTATGTCAATACCCAGTTAAAGGCAGTTGTGAGTTTCAAGTAGCTGAGCTGGAAGAAACAACACAACACAAGGCAGCCTCAAGCTCTTAATTTGCTCTCTTTCTCTGACCACTGGATTGTAGATGAAAACCAGAAGTTAGACTAATTTGGCTTCTATTGCCTCACAGAAAAGCTCCCCAAACCTCAGTGTTCCTCTTTCTGATGGGATTCCATGCAAACGTAAAACACACTGGACTATAAGTTGGACTGTTTTGGTAGCTGTGGGAAGTTTAGGCAGGGCCATGAAATTCACTACTTCTGATACCCTGCCAATGAGTTTGACTGTATTATCTTCAGAGGGGTGGTAAACTAGAAACAAAATCCAAAGGCATGTGTGACCAAGGGTAACTAGGAATAGATGTAATAGACCTGCGGGTGGCTGGAACAGGCTAGAACATATTTCCTGGCCAGAGAAAACCATAAGAACAAAAATTTCAGGAGTGAGATTTATCGACCTACCCCGGGGTGGCAGGTGAACTTAGTATGAACCTAGTGGCCTCTTAGTGTGATTGCACCACACAGGGTACATACAAGCTGTTAGGGGGACCTGAGCCAGGATCCAGCTCAGATAACAAACCCTGGCAAATGAGATTCTTCACCTGGATCCACCTCCACAGGAGGTTAATAATATGGTTTCTGGAGACTAGAAGCTGATCCTGCAATTAGCTCTGGGTGTAGAAGTAAGTTCAGTTAGGGATGCTGCTACCTGGCTGTAGATCTTGTTGACGCTCAGGAAGCACTGTAACTATTTCTGAGTGGTTGTAATAGGCCATTTGATCATGTCTTCCATTTTCTCTGAGTCCATCCTGATCTGCCAACTCTCAAAGATGCAGCACAGGAAGGATACCGAAGAAGCGTAAAATTCATATTTCTCTGCATTCACACACAATCTGTACTCCAGGACCAGCTGCAAAGCCTTCCAGGCATACTTTTTATGCTGTTGCAAGTCCTTGGAGAAAATACGACAGACATCAAAAAGTACAGGCACAAAGATGTTCAGAAAATCCTTTGAAACATAATTTATTAAAGCTTAGAAGTAGAGATTATAGTTAGGCCAAAAGACATGGGAAGATTCTCACAGTGTCCTAAAGTGTATGAAATGCAGTCTTCCTGCCAGGTAGTGGTCAGGTGACCATGGGGCACTTTCCTCCCCGCTTTCAGGGCATCTAGGGCAGGTCCCTCCAACTTCTTTGACGTGCCTTCTGGCGGCCTTCTATGGGACGGGACGTCCATGAGTTTGTTTCTGCTTGTGACATCTGTGCCTGGGCCAAATCCTCCACCCAACCTTCTTCTGGCGACCTTCAGGCCCTCCCTGTTCCCAGATGTCCTTAGTCCCATGTTGGTCTTGATTTTGCTGGTCTTCTGCCAGTGGATGGTCTTGACACTTTCGTGGATCGCTTCTCCAAGGCACTACACCTGGTCTCTTTATCCGGCTTCCCCGCTGCTAAACTGATGGCAAAACTCTTTTTGGGACACGTCATCTGACTACATGGATTTCCCCAAGGACATTGTTTTCGATAGGGGGCCCCAATTCACCGCCAGGTTCTTGAAGGCTTTCTGCCACCTGGTTGGGGCCTCTTCCAGTCTCACACTGGACTCTCGTCATCAGGGCTGAGGGGTTCAGTATTGTGATTGGGCTGCGTATGGCCCTGGGGAGCGTTCATGGGTGCCGTCCTGCTTTATCTTGGACTCCTCTCTCATCTGAGATTTCCATCGCCATCATCCTGGATGGTCAGGCGCCGGTCAGGTGACCACGGAGTTTGGGCTTAAAAGGGAGATCCACCCACCTGTTCTTTACTCAGACATTGTTTCCCTCATGTAAGGAGCTCCGAAGCCCTTGCCTCTGTCAGCAACCGCTCACCTCAGGTGCCATAAGTGTTATCTAGCATTGTTCATTTCTCCATCCTGGTTCCGCCTGCAGATCACTCGTAACACCGGTTCCAAAACCGCTTTTAGCATGCCGGGTTTTACTAAAGTAACTGCAAGCCTCTTCCAACCCATGGCTAGTCTTTGCTGCATTTGGGTTTGGGTTTGAGCCAGCACGCTACATGGGCCCGCCTGTTAATTGAGAATAATCCGTGCGTGTTTCCCCGATCATGACACTTCCACTTCTCTCCTTCTGTTATTTGGACCAAGTGATAGGCACTTTGAAGGTCTAACTTAGTAAAGATTGTAGCAATATGCTAAAAGACAGAGGTGATTAAATGTACTGGGTATTTGTTTTTCGCATTTGATTTAGCCTACAATGGTTTATGCAAGGTCTCTGAGTCTTTTGTTTTCTAACCCCCCCCCCCCCCCAAAAAAAAAACAAAACAAAAAAAAACAGCACCCACTTGAAGTGGGAATGACAGAGCCTTTTTCTTGATATCCCTTTTCTGACAAGAGATAGATCAGATGAGTTAGGTTCAACAGTTTCTGGGTCACCACAAGCAGGAGGAACTGCTGACTGTAAACAAGGGCAAAACAGAATCCAGCTCTTACTGCATCTTGCATTTCAACTGATGTGAGGATTACTTTGTCTTGCCAAGGGAAACCAAAGATTATAGGTGAGTACAGAGCAACAAGACAAAAATTTCAGATGCTCATGGTGACATGATGAAGCAAACTGACAGGGGTATAGTGAGTAGTTTAACAGGAATACCCAATTGCTGCACTATTTGGTAATCAATGTGATTTTGCATTGTACCATAGTTAAGTTTTCTTGACTGAATCCTAGGGTGACAGGAAGGAACATGCAGGGAGGTGAATTTAGCAGTGATCTGCCCACCGAAACCCCCTACTTTGACCAGACAAAAGTATCCAAGCTGCATCCACTCCTCCAGATGTTCTGTGAGAACCTCGAAGCACTGGTGCTGAAACCTTAAAGTGGGGAGGAACAATTTTTGGAAATTTGAAGTAAACTTTATTTGACAGGAGGCTAGGGTTTGAAATTTCTTTATCTTGCTCATTCACAGAGCTGATTAACCCTGTCCCATAGTCACATAGTTAGTTCAACTTTAAGCTTATCATTTAAGGAATAATGGAGGTGGATGTCCCCCACTGGTCCTGCCATGAGAACACAGAGTTCATTTGAGAACTCAACCACACTCTTATTTCTTTGTCATAAATTAAAGCGCCATCTAGCCTCTTCCCTTATCATATGTGGATGACTCAGTTGTATGGGTAATTAAATAAGACTTAGCCCACTTGAGAGCCTGATCCTTAAGCAAACCCATATTGTGGGAAGTTATTATGAAGGCACAAGATGAATAAATAAACAATAAAGAGCATTGCAACAAAAAACACCCACCGTGACTCTGCTCACCTCTAAAATAATTACATATGGGGGTGCTGGGTCACAGACAGAGGGAGGTGATGAGGTAATAGAACCAGATTCCTTTATTTGTGGATGAACTGGGGTTTTGAAGACAGGGCACTGAGGCACTGAGGCAGTTTAGAAATAACTGATTGAAATATGCTATTTGTATGTTGACGTGACAAAACATTTTGGTGGTAGACAGCTGCTCAAGGAAGGTGGAAAGGTTGGCCACATCATTCTGCCATATTTGGCTACAAACTAGATCCAAAGAACAGGAGGAGAATGGGAAGGTGAGTTTGATAAGATCCAGCAGTATTCATGATTTGACTCTGAGACCTTACTTGTTTGTATCTTGAGCAGGTGATCGGGACAGGCAGCTGGCAGGCATATTAGGTGCTCTATGCCTCTCTGGAGACAGAGGGAGCTTCAGTAGAGAGTGGGCAGGCGAGTAACAGGTATATATTTTCCTTGGCAGGGGCAGCGACTGGCTGAATGGCCCAGGGAAGTGTAACTGGGAGTGTTTATTAAACTCCTCAAAGCAATCAAAGCAACAGGAACCCGAAACATCTGTGCAATCCCTATGACTAAAAGCAGGCAATTGAAGAATAGATAAAAAAAGCAGAGTTGCAGAGCAAACACATAAATTATTTAGAGGCACAGGAAGTCTAATTACCACCATAACAACAGAATAGCAGCACAATAGTTTAATAGTTTAATTATTTATATAGCACATTTAATTACAACAGGAGCGTTGACCAAAGTGCTGTACAAGAATACAACATACACAAGCCAGTCCTTAAATGTAAAGGAGTTAATGCAGAATAGTGTAAGAGAGAGAGAAAGAGAAAGAGGGACACACTGCTCTGCTGTTCCTCTGCTGGAGGAAAAAAGTTCCCATGGACTTTTATTTTCTGAGGATAAACCATTTGCAAAAGACATCTCATGAAAATGAAGCCATCAGATTTCATAAGGACCTACATAGCTGATGACATGACAAGGCAATGTTAGAGTAATAAGCAGTCCATGTTTTTTATGACCACTTATGCTGACTGTGGCAGACTAAATGCAGACAAGTGGTTTTATCTAAAAAAAGTGAAGAATGGAGGCAGGTTTGCTGTGTAAGCTTGTGCCACCACACATGCATGCAATTGCTTCACCTGAGATTGTGTGACCTATACAGTGTCCACACACAGGTCTGAATAGATGCAAATTTGCAAAACACACTTTCGAGGAAAGCATGAATGACCATACTAAATGTTGAAATCTGGCTGACTGGTGTTCAGGAAAGTTGTTCTTGACCAAAGTCGAATGCTTGCACCATTTAAACTGAACCACCAAAACCAAACTGGGCACTAAAGCAAGAGTCTACAGCCATGTTGTAGTGGCTTTGTAAGGCTGTGCATGGTAACATAATAGGATGTTTCGCAAAAGTAATGTTTGGCACCAGGTTCTCCGTCTTACTGCTCTCACATACAACCCCATATTTAATTTACAGTAACAGCCTCCTGGACTATTGGGTGAGAAATGTTGTTCTATTCATGTCTGATACAAGATTCATGCTGCTCAACAGTCCCGGGTCTTCTTTGCTGTATTTTTCATTTCAAAATGTTCCAATTTTTCATTTGGTGAAAGGAATGGACTGCAAGCGGTTCAGGATAGCACCCGAACTTTTCTATTTCAAAGTATGCTGTTATAATAGATGCAGTGTGGAGTTGAGAATTATGTGTTCAAGGGCTTTTCTGAAAAATGCTCTATGTCTCTATGAAAGTATATGTTGCTCTAAAAGCTGTATATACATTTCAGCACTGATGGTCCCTTTCCAGATGTGCAAGCTCTCAAACACTAATGTACCCCCATACATTCAGAGATGCAGACTTTTGAACTGAGCACTGACAACAAGCTGGCTGGACCCTTTCCTCTTTAGTCTAGAGGACACAGCATCCATGTTTTCCAAAAGAGAACTTTAAATTTTAATTCATCTGACCACATAATAGTTTTCCACTTTGCCTCAATCCATTTTAAATGAACTTTAGCCCAGAAAACACAGCAGTGTTTCTGGATTATGTTCACATTTGGCTTCTTCTTTGCATGACAGAACTATAACCTGGATTTGTGGATGGCATGGTGAACTGTGGCACAGGCAATATTTTCTGGAAATGTGCCCATGCAGTGATTCCCATGTTTTTAATGCAGTGCCACCAGAGCATGTGAAGTTTATAGATATCAAATCTTGATTTTTGATCTTGTCCTGTCCGCTGCCTTGAGATTTCTATAGATTCTCAGAATCTTTTGATGACATTATGTTTTGCAGATCATGTAATATTCAAGGGCTTACAAATTTTATATTCAGGAACATTATTTGGAATTTTTTCCACACTTTGTTGCAGAGTGGTAAAACCTCAGCTTCTGAGAAACTCTTCCCCTCTAACAAGCTCTATTTAATTACCCACACATGTTGCCAAGCAACCACATTAGTTGCCAAAAACCATTTCTTTTTAGTACTATTTACTTTTCCAGCCTTTTATTGCCGCCATTCCAACTTTTTTGAGATGTGTTGATATGTTTTCTATGTTCTATTGTGAATGAAATATATATTTTCATTTGCATTATACACAGCTGATTAAAATTCTTGGAATTGGGGTCTTAATATCAGTATTGTGTAACAGAAGCCGCAAAATCTGGGATTCATTTCTGGAAGACTCCTTCTTGATTAATGATTAGAAGAAATTTAGTCTCTGTGTTAATGAATTAACATTTTTGGAGGTTGTATTTTGTTGCTGTTGTTTGCAGAGCATGGGAACAAATTCTGCTTCTGTCATAATGAAAGATACAATATAAGATATCAAAACAATAAATAATTAAAATGCTAACATGACAACACTGCAAAGGGGCATTTCTCTCCTATTTTAAAAGCTATCTCAACAACAAGGAAACAGACTCACTGAATTCGCCCTTGTTTGGCATCACATGATAATCTTTGGTATCCTCCCACAGAAACACTCTCGCACAAGAGAACACGTCAGCCGTCGTCATCAGCCCCGGGTGGCTGTGATACCTAATGAGTCAGGGTGACCAGAACACCCACAAAGCAGATACAAAGGAACCCTGGGAGACTATATCAGTGTGAGTGTGGGTTTCTGTGTGTGTGAGTCTGTGTGAGGTACTTTTGTGTGACTCTTTGGGGGGATTAAAGGCTTGCCCAAACAGTTGAGCAATCTGATCTTCGGGGGACTGATTGGAAAGAAAACTTCTTTTTTTTTCTCTGCTGATGTCCATCTGTAACTTATGTTATTATTCAAAGCAGACCCTGGGATCCATGTACATATACCTTACTTTGTGGTTCTTTTTTAATGTGTACAGGACACTAGGAATGTAGGCAGAGAATGTTTGATCAGTTTTGTCTTATGACTTCTTTATATCATATATTTTATATTAGAATTTGCAATAAAAATGGTTTGGTTCTCCCTTCAAGTTTTCGCCCTTATTCCCTTCAGGGCAACTGAAATTTAACCACAGTTTCAAACTTTGCAGGAAGCAAACATCAGCTTCTGTGTCAAACCCACCCAGCCCTTACATTTGGATTCAGAGAAGGAGACTCAGTGCATATTTCACATCTGTATATGTTGATCAAAATGAAACTGCAGTGCCTGAAGGAGCTTCGATGTGCATTACAACACATCAAAGATATATTGTAAGAGTGGATTCACAGAACTTTATGATCACATTGTGTGTAGCCTTTTTGCAAATTAGTGTCATTATTGCTGAAGCTACAGTAACAATGGGGAGACAGCACATCAGCATCATTGCTCTTTCTGTAACATTATTTTTTGATTATCCCAAGTTTCCCTTAAAAGATAGGCTTGATGTTTGACATGCTGCCTATTGTTGTGTAATATTGAAGATGGTAGATTGCTGTATAATTGAATACATATTGAATATACAATAATGTAAATGGAAGCCACTTGTAAGAGATTTTCCTGTCTTGGATGGTTAGATTTAGATACTACAAACATTTTTTTGGCACTAATCTTTGTTTTAGACACAGAGCATTGCACAACACTCTGAGCTTGAGTATCTAGCAATAATAGTAATTCACAAGCCAAATTTTTTGTTTAAGACCATGTTTCTGTTACAATAAGCTTAGCTGATGGACTTTATATTCAAATTAGTTAGTAAAATGGTTTTCCTCTAATTTATTTCTTTCCTTTAATGCCAGACCTTTAGTATCTGGTGTCACAATGCATCTTTTGTATCCATCTGCATGCTTTAACTGCAGTGCCTGTTAAACACAAAAAGACTGATCATATAAGTGTATCCATGCCGCTTACAGGGATTTATGGATTAAAACTGAGGGAACATAAATCCTCTGCATGAATCAAGAGTTTACTAAAATAGTGTTAGCCTGTGGTTTCCGGAAACAAAGTTTCAGCAAACCACAGACTGACGCTGTTTGATAAACCTCCCACAGCAAAACACAGATGTGAAAATCCATTCGATCACACTACAGGCCATAGCTGGATATAGATAAATATGTAATAGGAACAACACAAATAGGAGAGGGTGAAATTAGCAGTCAATTTGATATCTTCCCCTATTTTAACACAGTCAAGCTCCCAAGGGGCTCTCTTTTGCAGCAGTACAGGAAGTGACCATTATTGAGCAGTGAGAAAAAAAATGTCTTGTGTTTTTTTGGCTTTTATGTTGCCATATTATCACAATACCATACCCAGAAGCAAATCTTAATGGCAACTACTTTCTCATTACAAACATATCAGAGTCCATCTGAGACTTTGATAAATGATCACATTTCAGAAGAAAAAAAAACATCTGCATTTTTCACAGACTACAGCTGGGAGCTTCCTTTTTCTGGATAGCGCCACTGATTTGGTTATATATACACAGCAACCTGGTGAAAGCCCTTTGGAAAGACGATAAAGCCAAAGACATTAAAGCTCCAATAGTCTTAGATTTTACACATCTGAAGGTTGAGTTTTAATGTTCTTTTTCGACTGAGTAGCGAGTATCAACATTTATATATATATATACATTCATTCATTCAAATCTAATCAAAGTCACCTGACTTGTTAATGTTTGAGGGGGG
>NW_024582601.1:841535-854045 GCF_018398535.1 Haplochromis burtoni
GGGGTCTTTGTTTGTTTGTTTTTTAACGACTGCAACTTCAGCATGCTTAGCATATTTTATTTCATATATGTTAAATCATTAAAATTCTGGATTTTTTGGAATTCCAGAAAAAGATTAACGTCACCCTCATCACTAAAATCCAGCTGTATCGCACACTGGTATTGCCCATTCTTCTCTATGGATCCGAGGCCTGGGTCATCCTCAAGAATTACCTCAACAAGCTTGAGGTCTTCCAAATGCGCTGTTTGCGTCACATTCTCCGAGTGTCCCTCTGTGACCAGCAACAGAGCGATACAGAATCAATGTCACCAGCAGCCCTCAATGGAACAGCTGATCCAGAAGCACTGACTGCAATGGTTTGGCCACATCTGCCACATGCGCAATTATCGCCTTCTGCTGCAGCAGCGCCCCGCCCACTGGAGAATCAAGCATGACACGCCCAAGAAGACTTGGATCAAGCAAATTGAAGACCATCTTAAACAACATATTCTAACCCTCAAGCAAGCAAAGGTCATGGCCAGAGATCGCAAGGCATAGAAGTGCAACTTTGACCAAGATGGTAACCCTACAGCACCCACAGCGCACTATTGGCTTTGTGGATGACCTCCCCTGCCGACCGCCAGCTAGGTACAAAAGAAGAAAAGAATTCATGAAAAGAGATATAATAGGCTTTGAGGTTAGAGTTATTTCAGCAGAAATAGTTGTAGAGTGAGGACACTGACTTTGTGTTAGATACGCAGTACTTAAACAGGGATTTTGGTAGCATTCACCCCAAAAAAGAAAGCTAAGTCAACAAATAAAATTACACTTCTTTCTTAAGTGAACGCATGACCTAAATTTTTCATCCAAGATTTTTATCCATTCCAACCAGTTTTTAGTACCATTTGAATTACTCCTTCCATGGCACTTTGATTTCATGTGATCACAAAAATGTCAGCCATTAGATTGAATTACTACGATTTTAAAGTTTTCCCACTTTGCAGTTTTGGATGTTCCCATCTTTGTAACCTGAAGGTGATTATGTGGATAACTGTCCAAGTGGGGAGTTATCAGTAAATGTTGGTGTTAGCTAGTTCGGTTTAAGCCTTAAAAATAAAAAAAAGAGAGATGTTTTTATAAAAGGAAGTGGTCCCTATGCAATGGATTATGCATTTGCCAAAAGGTGCCTGGTTTGATCCCAGAAGGAGACACAAATCGCTTGTGGGTTGCATGAAGAAGGGCTTCTGTTGTAAAAATCTACCAAATCAAGAATGAAAGGCACCTGCTGTGGCAACTTCTTGTGAATACAGCACAGACTGCGGTCCAGCAGAGGTAGCGCACTTGCAGCCTCTGGCAGTCTGGGCACGGTTTGTCTGCCTGAGAAGAGCTCTGCTGGTGATGGAGGCAGTGTACAAAGTATGTGCAAAACAGCCTTGTGGTCCACTCTTGTTTGCTCATTTGTTGGTCCATCCGGCAGCTGCAGAAAGAGTGAAGTTATAACATACAAAGAGCTGAAGTGTTAAAAACAATGAAAAGTCTCCACTGCAGTCACTGATTTATTTTTTGATCATCAAAGTTTTTTTCAATCCAAATGAGCTGTTGCTGTTGCTCCTTTCTCTCTTCCCACTTGTCAACCTATCAGCATTCAGCAGACTCATACGTCATCTGTGTCCAGCAATGTACAGTTAGGATTTTGGAAATATGTAAGGGAGCATGTCTGCACTGGGCAACACCTCTTTCTGCATGCTGTCTGAGAGGAAACATTTGCACAGACGGACACATTTGCAAGTTCATAAATGATGCTTACAGGTTACAGTGGAAAATGAGTTTAGTTGTAGTTGTTTCATCTTAAGGTTTTTAAATGTGGAGAGGATTGCTTTCTAAAAAGAAAAGAGCATATCCATAAACTTACCATATTGCATAATGAAGTTACTTCATTAAAAAAGTAAATAGGATTAAAAAAAAAACTTATTAAATGCTATCACTGACCAATGATAAGAAGGAAAGAAAAGGAAAAAAAAATTACCCACCATATAGATTCTCTGACTGGGAAAATTGTGCATGGAGACCAAATGCTTTTTAATCTTGATAAGTGGGGTGGGCAATTTTAGCAAGAGAGTCTGCAGAGACTCACTTGCTATTAGAGTAACCTTCCAGTGGCCATTGTGAGAAACACACTTTGTGGTATTTCTATTTTAGTGCCAGAAGTTAAAGACTGTTTAGGATTCATCCTTGAACTATGTTCTGCAATTACTACTGTATGTCCTCGTCTCACAAGTTAGAGCTAGTATGTTCCCAGAGTGTTTGTTATGTGGGGTGTGATATGAAAAGGAGCCAAATGTGAACTCTGGATAATCCCTGTGTCTGCTACATGCCCCAGGACACCAAGCTGGCAGGACACCCAGAGCCTCATCCATCTGATAATGCAGAGAGCACCAGAAAATATATTTGGTTTAGATTCTAAACAATCCTCTAAGTTAAACCTAGTGCGTGAAAATCAATGCATGAGAAACATGTGGAGTACTGCAGCAGTCAGTGAACAACAGTGCACCTAAGAAAGACCTTCTGAGAGGAAATCAGATTTCATTAGTTAGTAAAACATCTCAACATCCTGACGGTTAGATAAGCATGACCAAATTCAGTGGTGTTTGATAATTCTTAACAGAAATGTAGGTTAGGGTCCACAGCAATGACCTATTAGCTGTAGAAAAACGCTCTCCTTACGGATTGAGTGCCAAAAAGCTCACAAATTTGCTTTTAATAACTATTTTGCAGAATTTAATTTTTCTCTGAACTTTTTTCTCTGAACTGCTTAGATATTTCTTTAAATTTGTTTTCTGAACTTGCAGAACTAAATAATTACTGAAAAAATATGACTCTGTGTAATTTCGGGCCACCATCTTGATAGAAACCATTCACCTCAATGATCCATACTGTGCAAAGAGGGATTGTAAAGAACATAATGTAAACCCAATGTATAAATTTAGGGGCAAAGAAAGACAGTATGAACCCCCCTCAGTCTGAAAGGAAAGAAATGTGGTATAATGTAACTCAAACTCACTGAAGCGTCACATCAACGAAACAGCCTGAACCATGTGTCTTTTTTTTTCATGACGCATGTGAAGTTCAGACATGTAATACAAAATGGTAAATGGCCTGTAAAGGAAAAAACAAAATGTGTTCCATGTGTTTTTCACATGTGTATTTCATGGATCATTCCTTTATACTACAGATAATCTCAAACAATGCCCCCAGTAGAAAAGAGCAACAAGAATTGTAATGACAAAATCTAATTATACCGAAAATGAGGGGAAAATATCTTTCAATTAATGTCCTGTTTCAACAAATAGCATGCCAACTGTACTGCAAATTCCAACTGAATGTTAAAACAGTATAACATTCATTATACTCATTGTTGTGTTTTTAAACCTTAAATTACCTTCATGTTTTCAATTAAAAATACAAGGATTCGGTTCATTAAAATACATAATCTGAAGTCATTTAATGTAGTTAAATCTGTAACAAAATGTTGTTTTTGTTGTTTCCAGGGTGAAGGAATTTTTTTGTTTAGTTTTTTTATCCAAACATCCCCAAACAAACACTCTCTAGTATTCTTATTTTGGGCGAACCAATGTTTAGTTTCCTCCATGGTAACTAATTCATCAGCCGAGTGAATGATTCATTGTTTAGTTAGTTTGCGCTGTGACCTCAGGTAATTACAATGTATCAAATTCTATTATCGTCTACACTCACTGGAATCTTTTAACGTACACCTGTTCAGCTGCTTGTTTGGGGGAAAATCTAATCAGCTAATCACATGGCAGCAAATCAATGCATTTAGGTATGCAAACATGGTCCAGATGCCCTGCTGAAGTTCATGGCTGTTGGTGCCAGATGGGCTGGTCTCAGTAAACTGCTGATCTGCTGGTATTTTCCCACACAAGCATCTCAGGGGTTGATAGACTATGGTCAGAAAAGAGAACATATACAGTGAGCAGCAGTTCTCTGAGATAAAACGTCTTATTGATACCAGAGATCAGAGGAGAATGACCACACTACTTTGATTTGATTTGAAAAATGACAAAGGGACTGCAAAATGCCTGTAAAAAAAAAAAAAGAACACCTTATATAGAAAATTCATTAAAAAGAGAACTACAGAATCTGAAAAGAAATATAAAAAGTATAAAAATAAATTAACTAACATAATGAGAACTTGTAAAAAAGAATACTTCATCAAAAAGTTAGAAGATAATAAAGATAGCATGAAAGGGATATGGAAGGTATTAAATAGTATAATAAAAAATAAAAAATAAAACACAAAAAATATTTTATTTTTTGTGTTTACACTCACTCTTTCAAATAGATGCAAGTAAAACACAGCAGAAAATAAATAAAGTCAAAAGACTCAAAAATATTTTATTTTTTGTCCTGGAATGTGCAGAAAATAGGTTTCAATGTTAAACTAATTCATTCAAGTCAGAGAATGTTGCATATAATAAAATTTTTGCTTGATGCATAAAGTTAAAAGATTAAAACTAATAAAACAAGTTTTAAAAAAGGACTTTTCCAGTTGATTACATTTTGTATGATGGATTATGTAGAAAAAGTAGAATTGGGCTGAAAGATCTATCACTTTATCACCTATTCAGGTTGTAAATCGGGTTTTTAAAAAGTAACTAAGTAATTAAGTAATTAATTACTTTTGAAAATAAGTAATCAGTAAAGTAACAGGATTACTTTTTTGGGGAAGTAATCAGTAATTAGTTACTGATTACTTTTTTTAAGTAACTTGACCAACACTGGGTGAATGTTCATGTTTGAAATAAAAAAGAACTGAACTGAACTGAACTGAAAGCAACAGTAACTCAAATGCATACTCATTATAACCAAGGTATGCAGAAGTTAATGGACAATATGTTGAACCTTGAAGCAGATGGGCTACAGCAGCAGAAGACCACACCAGCTGTTACTTCATTTCTAAAAGTAAGAAAAAAAGGGCCTATAATTCACTCTTATAATCTTATAATAACCTTTTTCACAAAATTCACAAATATTGGACAGAAAAAGATTGGAAAAATGTTATGTGGTCAGGTAAGCCTCAAGTTCTGTTGTCACATTTGGATGATAGGGTCAAAATTTGCCATACACAACATGAAAGCCTGGGTCCATCCTGACTTGTACTAACAATTTATACTGCTGGTGGTGTAATTTTCCTGACGTACTTTGGACCCTTTAGTACTACTTGAGCATCACTTAAATGCCACAGCCTACCAGAGCATTGTTTCTGACCATGTCCATCCCTTTATATCCATTGTTTACCCATCTTCTAATGGTTGCTTCAAGTAGGATGCCATGTCACAAACTTTAAATCATTTGAAAGTGGTTTTATGAACTGGTGACTGTGGAGGAAGAACTGTGTCATGCCTCTGGAAACCAAGACTCGCATCATGGATTTGCAGTCGACAAATCTGCACTGTCAACAAAACAATATTTCAGAGGAATGTTTCCACACCTTCCTGAATCTATGCAACAACAAATCAAGACAATTCTGAAGGCAGAAGTCCAACCATGTAGGTGGTAGCAATGTGTGCCTAATAAAATTTCAGGTGATTCATTTAAGCTTAAGTGGTGAAGGGTACAGTCTATCAACAGCTCCTGTATAAACACAATGCCATCATCTCAATATGCACCAGCATTTTTACCGACCAAAACGACAGGTATCTTGGATGTCAACATCAGCCTGCCATTTCAGTCCACTCTACATAACAAAAAAGAGGCACTGTTGAATGTATATTAGCTGACGAGTGAAGGAAAGCTTGGTGACAATCAATACTAGAAATGAAAACGATATACCAAAGAACAATGGCCAGATGTTGCATATGGATTGTATATGACTATATTCCCTTTATAAATAATAATGATGAGAGAGAGATTGTGCTGGCATGCAGCAACATATATTTTTCTTTCTTTGATCTTTTTTTAAACTTTCTTTAAATGACTGTCTCTTAAGTTAACCACGACAGAAAAACATGACAAACATAAATATTCATCACGTGAATGGAGGAAATCATACATATTCATTCATATGTTCTCATGTCATAGATGTCAGCATGTAAACATTCCTGCACTTCCAAATTCAAATAAAACCACACCATTTCCCAAAGCCCTTATGGCATTGCAGACAGCGATAATGTTACAGATGGAGAGACCAGGCGGCTGATCCACAGTGGCAGATGTGTCAAGTTTGTTTTCTCATGTGGCGTCTAGTACAGGAAAGAAAAGGGGAAGGACAAGGAGGAGGTATTAAAAAGCAACTTAAAACACAAGCAAGAAAATTATTAAATAAATAAATGTGATGTATTAATGTAATAACAAAATACAGAGGTGCAGAGTACAGCAGGGACTGGATATATGAGGAATCTGATCAACTACAGTGGAATGGAAGGGCACACAAGAAAGCCACATGGTGTTGTTTCTGCAGTGAGAATCACATTCTCAATATATAAACTTAAACAAATTCTATAGTGATCATCCAGGTGGGACCAGGAAGGATATTGTCTGGATGCATTTTAGAAAGTAAAACAACAAGCCTGGCAACATCAAGAAAACTTAAATTCATGCTTCAGGTCACTCGGCTGAAATTACAATTTCTTGTGCTTACAATGATTTCTTTTAAGAACCAACGTTTTACTATTGCCAAAAAGGTCACATATTTTTCACTTAAGTACAGATACCAGTAAAAGTTGACATACTGATTCAACTTCTTTACTCAAGTAAAAATGAAAAACTACAGCCTCTGAAATGTACTCAAATTTGAAAAATACAAATGAGCTCTATCAGGTGTTGCTGCGCAGAGGAAACTGAACTACATGTGATGGACTACACAGCGTGTATGGAAAAACACGTGCTGTATTTCAAATTAAATTCAAATTCTAATGAATATACTTACTCTGAACATTGGACATATGCAGAGAAAAACAAAGGGAATTTTAAAAACTATCTCTATTTGTTGCTGCCTACATTGTAGATGGGTGATTTTGCCTCCTCACCTAAACAGGATAATGACTATAATCAGTGGAAAAGTATTAACCCTAAGATCGGTTGTTATGGTGCAGCGTGGGAAAAGAATCACTTAGAATCAAAATACTTTTACTGTAAGAGCAGATAGGGTTCTTTATCTGCAGGCTGCGATCAGCTGATTTGTGCTTTGTGGATTTAGCTAACTGAATTCAACAAGATATAACCAGATACTCCATAAGGATGCAGTCACTTTAGGGAAAACAGTGATTGGAGTCGGGGGCACAACCAAAATAATTCCAAGTGCCTTTGAAGTGGTCACTTCAAAGAAGGGGACCAAGTCTGAGATGACTTCCACACAGTTTTCCATATTTGAAGCGACATAGGTGCTTCAAAACATTCATAAAATGGGGATATAATACTGTAGCAATAAGACGAAGACAGTCTGCTATCAAGAGTCAAGTTGGCACATTCAATCTGTTTGAAATACTGCTAAAATTAACTGTGGTGAATCTCAAATCTGTTGTCATCTGCATCAGACCTGTAGTGCGTTACACTGCCACTGGCAGACCACAGAGAATCCACATGTCAAGCCTCACAGTCTGGACTTTTTACTAATAAAGTAAGACAATGCAAGCCCAAGTTTTATGCTTATGTTTCTCTCTGTAAACAATGTACAACAGAGTACAATATGTGGTCATATTAGGAAAAAAAATAGTATTCATTTTGGGAATAAAGTCGAAATGCTATTTTGAGAATACAGTCGAATTGTGGAGACTAAAGATTAAAGTACTTACTGTGTTACATGTAAGCACTGGGACAGCACAGAGCTATGCACTGGGACAGCTGTCTCACATTGCTATTAGGGAGTCTCTGATGAAATGCTATGCACACTGTTTGCTAGCTTTGCAGCTGCTATGATGGCCCGATAGAAAGAACCAGTCACACTCCTATCATTAATTGCATCATTCAGAGCTAGAACTTGTGCTCCATAATACTGTAAAACATGTTGCAGAGCGGAGTCATTTTCACATATTTATTAGCTGTCAAACTTCAAAGGTCTGCTGTTGATTTCAATAAATGGAACAAGATGCCCCCTTTCCACCAAGATGCATTGGTGAGATGCCCTCACCAAATAGCACCCTTTGTCCTGTTGTGTTTATTTGTGGCTGTTTATTAGAAGCTCAGGTTTTTGTGATCCTTTACATTACGCACTTGGAGACCTAAATGATAGTGCAGATGAGTTGTTCATTGATCGACAGTGATTACAGGTGATTGCAATGTGTTGACCGTCTGTTTGCCCTTTATAAGTTAGATGGCAAATATTTGCAAACCTTTGAAACTAATTGCAGTCAGAGTCACACTGAGATAAGTTGCCTGTCACCAGACGACATTTGCAGTTCATTTGCAACCAAAATTGGTCATCCTGAAGTTAAGTCTAATCTCTGCTCAGTCTCTTGGTGACCAGTTGGTTAGCATCTACTTGCAATCAGTCCCAGACAGCACAAAAAATGCAAATAGCCACATATTGTACAAAAGATTGTACAGCAGTCGGCTTGTCTAATGTGACTGGGGCCAAACCTCTAAGCAGTGTAAAGCTAGTATAAAAATGCAATTAAAAGAGTAAATCCAATCAGCATCACCTTAAATTTAAAATGAATTCTCCTATCCTTGATGTCACCTAACATTTACCATTAACACCACAACCAACTCTGTGCCAGTCCAAAACAATGCATAACTGTGAGCCTTACGACCGTGCTACAAATTAAACAGTGTAGTCTCAGATACAGTAGTACTTTAAAAGCAGATTTCTCCTCCACTTATGTTCTTAATTTCTTTCTTCCTTGTTGTTCAGTCAGTCCACACAAGTCTGCTTTTCTCTCTGCTTGGTTTGACTCTTTCATTTTTCCGCTATTTGTTCATTCGTTTTTATTGTTATTATTATTTATGGTGGGACTTACCAACAAGTAAAATCCTCACATCTGGACCTCTGTAGGATCTCTGTGTGCGCGCAAATAAACTTGAAACATCTTAAAGCCTAAAAGTCAACTCAAAGCCTAAAAGTTCACAAGTTCACCAAAACTGTATAGCGTACACAGCAGTTAAAGTGTACAGATACATAGAGATTACTGCGCATACGCCCATGTCAGAGACTTTCCAACCTCCAGTAAACACGTTTATTCATTTATTTCCATGACAACAGTCAATAGCACTCCCACCCTTCTTCTCTGTAGTGTAACTTCCCTGAGGTCAGTCACACAGAAGTGTAGTTTGGCGAATGGAGAACAAAACAGACTGCAGAACAGATAAGCACACTATAGTTGTTGCTGTGCTTTGCAGCACCTAGTTGCAAGCTACAGTTACAAATGTAAGTGACTGTGTGATACAAGTTAAAGTATTTTAAAAAATGTTACTATCAGTGGGATGTTGATATACTTTTAAGCTAAAGAAACAGAGTTGCAGTAGCATTTGTGTTAAAGGCGGAGAACTACGTAACACCTACACTGCTATTTTAGATCAGAGGTGTCAAACATAAGGATCGGGGCCAGATTTGACCTGGCAAAGTCTCCAATCCGGCCCACTGAACATCATTAGAAAGTGAGGGCATAAATTTTGGATTTTGAGTAATTTTATATCTTGTGCTACTGATAAAGACCTCCCCCACAGCCATTCATACTACACCACAGTAATTAGGTATCGTATTGTACATACCATAAGGTGCACCAGATTATAAGGCGTATTAAGTGAAACAAAACAGTCAGATAAGTCAAACTTTTCTAAACTCATTCTTCTTGCTTCCTCCACTTCCGTACCATTGATTCATTAATGTTAAATTCTCTCGTAGATGCTCTATTCCAGTGTTGTTACGTCCGTTTACATCCTGCCATGCGATTGCATTTGTCCCTAACCATCAGGAACCATCACGTTAACTTTTATCGAGTGGAAAAAAAGTTAGCGTTCATCCTCCAGCTTCACTGTGTTTATGTTATGCTAACATAGCTGTGTCGCTAGCGATCACATAGCACAATATTATATACCAGCTAACTTCAGTAACACTACAAACATCACTGCTGTTTAGTTTTCTGTCGTCATTTATGTTGGAAGTGATAGCAGAGCTGTACGTTTAAATTTTTTCAGAAATCTCTCAGTCAGAACATGGTATATCATGTTTAGGTGGAAACTAGTGGGCTAACTTCCTGCTAGCTTCTAACTCCGTTAAAGTTAATAAATTCTGTTTTCATGGATGCATGGATGTTAAACTTAATTGTTACACCTGATAAAGCAGCAAGTAAGCACAACCAGAATTCATACATAAGACGCACCAGATTAAAAGGTGCACTGTCGATTTTTTAAAAAATTAAAGGATTTTAAGTGCGCCTTATAGTGCAGAAAATACATAATGACAGAATGATAATTCTTAACAGAAATCTTGAGTAGATACATAGAAATTTGGGCGTGATGAGTAAACATCCCACAGAGGATGACTGAAAGATCAGGTAGTGGATTTTGAAAAGTGAAAAAATTAGATATTTCACTTAGGGCTGGGCTATATCATACCGTTCACGGTAATACCAGTGTAATTTTGGGCAACGATAGAAAAATGAAATATCGCGATAGAATGTGGGTAAAACACGCATGCGCAGTGCCTATGTTTACATACGCACATGGCGGCGACACAGAATGTGAAGAGCGAAAGTGGATCGTTGAATGAAACAGATGAACCAGAATTGGTTTGTAAAAATGCTGCAACTTCAGTGGTGTGGAACTGGTTTAGCTTTCGTCTGTCAGATACACAACAAAGCACTATTTTTGGTAGCGCATGCTAGCGGGCCGTCGTACTGTGTTGTTTGGAAAATACGGCACACTTAAAATCAATCCTTTGATTTTTCTGAAAATCGACAGTGCCCCTTATAATCCCGTGTGCCTTATGTATGAATTCTGGTTGTGTTTACTGACCTCGAAACGATTTTATGTGGTACACGGCGCTCGAAAATCTGTCAAATGTTTTAGTGCGACTTTGCTAAGCTACGAACCCGCACCGCTTGATGGATTGTCGCAGCGTTACGACTATCATAGGCAGGCGCCTCGCAGAGTTATACGTACTGTGCTTTAACATAATATTACCGTATTGTGTGTGTATAACCTCTTTTTAAGTTTTGTGGATATTATACATGGTTATGCTGAGGACATGTCGGCCAATTTCCACTAGAAATGCCTTTTGGTTAAACTGTCAGCAAGGAATTTGCACTGTTACATTTTTATATAACTTTAATGCACATAAAAAACAGCTGCTTGTTTAAGTGAAAATACATTGATGGGGTTTTTTGCATTAATAAAGTTGTGGAGTTGTAAAGCATTTTGTCTAGTGTCAATTATATCGCCAGTTATATCGTTATCGCAAATTTTTAAATGTATATCGTGATAAATATTTTTGGTCATATCGCCCTGCTCTAATTTCACTCTGGACAAAAACTATAGACTGATGCTATAATCCCTACATTGGCTAATATTTTACTAAAGTTAGAAAGAACCATTCTTTAGGTACTTGTTATTATTCTACAGCCAACAGAAGAGTGGTCCAAAATAACAAGCACTGCATCAATTACACCTTTAACTGCAAGTCCCCACCACAGGTTTGAAGAAGCTGTGCTAATAATAATATTGGAAATAATAATAGTAATGAAAAGACTACATGGTCATCATGCTCTTGTGTTCTGTTATTACACTTGTAGAGCAATTATACATGTCCACGTTAGTAAGTGTTTAGCAATTATTGGACCACACAGCTTTGTAATTTTTTTTACAAAAATATAGTGAAAATATTACATTTCTAATCAGACTTGTACAGTTGTGTTAGGTCATGTGGAGGTATCACTTAGTCACTGCAAGCTAGCAACTTTTCAATTCAGCAGCATCTTGCTGTAGGTGTGTAAAACAAAGTTTGACACTCAAACATCCTCCACCCTTCCACTCTCTTTGTTTCTGTCTTCCTGTCTGTGTTTCTCTGCGTTTTCAGTATTTTCCTGACATTCGGATTCAGCTCTTCCATAACAAATACACATTGTTGCCATAGTTACATTTCTCAGTGTCCTTGAAAGACTCTGCAACACATCACTTCTGAGAAAGAGGACCACTTTAAATCCCTGAGCTGTGAGTGTTGCTTAATGCTATATGATTCTTAATAACTGGTGCAAAAGAACTAAACTTTTTATTATTATTATTATTCTTTTATGTTATTTTTTCAGTATAATGAGGGTGAGATTTGGCTGTCATTTCAATCTCCACTAAAGTGTTACAAAAAGTCTTTTTTTTCTCACGAATAGAGGGTCCTTAATGTTTTTTCAGTTATGATTTTCCCAGATGAGCTCACCTATTTTCTTTCTGCTCTCTGACACCATCTGACCAAAGCTGACGTCTGGTTAGCGTAACGTATGTCATGTGCTGTAGGTGTGTAAGGCATGTGGTACTGTGTGTGTGTGTGTGTGTGTGTGTGTGTGTGTGTGTGTGTGTGTG